>NW_003307614.1:612900-613744 GCF_000143455.1 Volvox carteri f. nagariensis
CATCCCCATCCATGGCATAGGCATCTGGAGCAGTGTTGATGATGGCAGCATAAAAAGCATACAAGCTATACTATACTACAGCTTCTGCTCGTGCTTTTAGCTGCAATGTGGGACTTTGTGCCTCAAGGACATACAAGACAAGACAACTTCTATATTATACAGAACTGCTGCATCACACGAGTGCCTGCAGCACTCCACGTATACTATTGTAACTGCCCCAAAGCCCTAAAAGTCAAATCTGACTTAAGTAAGTCTGGAGCTTCATGACTAAAATGCTCCCACGGGTTTGCCATCTTTTATATTGCTGCTCCTCCTTAACTAGCTTTTCCAAAACTATCCACAGGTGCCCTGCTGCCCCCTAATATACTAAAAGGTAAAAGATGTACACAGACTTGAGATATGCGCCTGTGTAGGACCACATGTTCTTAATCACGATTCTTTCTGAGGTACAGAGGAGAAGTTGCCTTTTCATGAAGGCCTAGCTACACAAACTAAACAAGCCTTTTTATCCCCCGGTTTCACAGCCTAAGTTTTCCAAAGCTCACAGCCCAGTGCAGAGAGACTGTATGTGCAGTACTTGATCAAGTACAGGACGTACAGTCTCTCTGCACTGGGCTGAGAGCTTTGGGAAAACTTAAGCTCGGAAACCGGGGGATAAAAAGGCTTTTGTTTGTGTAGCTACGCCAGCCATGTAGGTTTGCTGGTTTTCCAAGATCCCCCATGCAAAAGATCTAGACCCAATGGCATACTCCAGGCCGGTTCCGGCCCGGTTCCGACCTAACGGGTCCAGTTAACGAGATGGGTAACCGGTCGGTAGGATTACCGGGCGAACCGTTATCCGTAA
>NW_003307614.1:614337-615840 GCF_000143455.1 Volvox carteri f. nagariensis
GGGGAATCCACCGCTGACGTCCCTCCTATCCCGCACCAGTCCTCTCATTCCTCTGAGCAGGGCACGTCAACCGCCTACATCAACAACACTAGGCGAGATCACTGGGGCAACTTCGCGTCCCGGTTATCAGTTGGTGCGAATCAGCTTGGTTCCATTTTCCTTTTGCTACTTACGTATGCCACTTTCTTTGTGGACGCATTCAACGTGTGTTTTGTTAGCCCCGTTCTCACGGCGGCTGGTGCCGTTCTTTTATACACGGCCAACGGTTTAATAGATCACGCTTGCCTAGCTACACGACCCATGCCTGTTTCCTCTTCGCGCCACCCTCCTGCTCGCACAGGAAAGCGAAAGAAGCCACTGTATAGGCGTAGGTCTTTGTTAGGCCATCCTGCATTACAGCCACGTAGCGGCTGGCACTTCGCTTCCTTTGCTCTCGTTGCATCCCTGTTGCTAACTCTAGCCGCAGGAGCAGGTGCCATGCAAGCAGCATGGACTGGCAGTGACATGGTGCAGGCGTCGTCCAGTTTAATCACCACTGGTGGCGTCCTCTTGCATCAGCCGGGAGCATCGTCCATCTTTCCAAGGACCCGTCAGCCTGTGGGTTTCGACCCCTGCTCTCCCGAGGGTCCTAGTTCTTCATTCCACCCCTTTTTAGGGTTTTCCTCCGCCTTATCCAGCGTCGGCTCGTTCACTCCTGAAGGCGTTTCAGCAGCAGCCGGTTACAGCCGCTACCAGAAGGACCCAGAAGGTGGGTGGATCTGGGGCAACAGTGCCTTGCTAAACCCTCAGAATAGCGCAGCGCTACAAAATATAGTCCGCTCGCGGAAGAGCTTGTCCTTTGCCTATTCCATGGAACAATTACCGGGCTATAGTGGGGATCAGGGTCCTTTCACCTTGGACCTAGATACAGACAGGCCTATAGTGCAACCCCCTAGACGTTACTCCCCCATGGAAAAGGAGGTCATAGTGGGAAAAACTTCGGAACTCGTCAAGGCGGGTATCGTTGTTGAGCACAAGGGCGCGACTGTCTGTGCGGTGAACCCAGTCATAGCCGCTAAAAAGGATCCAGACATGGGCTTATGGACAGACCACCGCATGGCGCAGGACTACCGGCCTGTTAACAAGCACACTCGGGCTGATCGCTATGGGTTGCATAGGCCGGAGGACATTTTTCATCAGTGTGCACATGCACGCATATTTTCTAAGTTAGATTTGCGGCAGGGATTCTTGCAAATTCCCATTTTGCCTGAAGACCAACCGAAAACTGCCTACTGGGTTGGGAATAAGCTCATGATGTACACACGCATGCCTTACGGCCTCAAGAACGCCTCGGCAAAATTCCAACGAGTAATGGATTACGAGTTGGCTAAGGCAGGGCTAGATGGCTGCTCTCGTGCATACATAGATGACGTGCTAATCTATAGTGCAACCCCAGAAGAGCATTTAAAGCACGTCGCCGCGGTTCTAGACACGCTGCATTCATGTGGTCTACGGGCTCATCCT
>NW_003307614.1:616125-617326 GCF_000143455.1 Volvox carteri f. nagariensis
TGGACGATCAGGGTAACGAGTACATCTGCGCGTGCATTAGTCGTTCCCTTAATAAGCATGAAAAAAATTATAGCAGCTACAAAGGGGAGATGCTTGCTGCTGTTTGGGCTGTCAAAATGTTCCGACATCACCTCCTTGGTGGGCCCAAGTTCACTCTTGTCACTGACCATCAACCCCTAACGTACCTCATGAGTGCAGATGGGCTCACGGGGCAGTATGCACGGTTTGCACTCATCATGCAGGAATACGACTTTGAGGTTGTGCATCGCCCGGGTCTTAAGCACCAAAATGCTGACCTGCTCTCTAGGCAACCAGTCCCGTCATCCGTTGACAACACAGGGGCTCGCATGGATCAGGACTTGTGTGAAACACGCCGTACCTCAGCACTCACTGCACAGTCTTGGGTTGAGGGCGTCAATTTGCGTACAGCACTTGCTTCATTCACTCCCGTCGCTGGATTTTCTGATGACTTTTGTCCACTGCCTGACTCTTTATTAGCCGGTAGTTTGGGTTTGCCTTGCGATTCACTGCATGTGCCTCCGGATGACGAGCCTGATATGGACTCGAAGGAAGGGGAACAGTTGCATGCTAAAGCTGTTCGCTGGGTCAAGGAAGCAGCCCGAATTTCACCTCACCTATTCCCTTCTAACCACACTAACCCTTTTGCCCGAGCTTTCTTCTCTCGTGCTCTGGGGTCGGGGGTAACAGTTTACGAACCCATAGGTGGGATGTGTGCAGGTCTAGAGGCTTGCCTCCGCAACGGATATCGTGTAGACAGGTATCTCTCTTCGGAGCCTGACTCAGAGGCAGCCAAGGTAATTTCCGCGCGACTGGATTGTCTCAGCGCAGAATATCCCAGACAGTTTTCTCCTGAGGCTTACCGGCGTGTATGGTTGGATCTCCCACTGGATCCTAAGAAGGTGGACGAGCGAGCTCTTCTTGCAGCAGGAGCTTGTGATGGTTCGCAGTGGTTTATTTTCGCCAGTTGGTGCTGGCACGACGTCGGCAAGGAGCCTGGTTCTTTAGCGCCTGGCGTCTGCGTCACTGATCACGTCTTAAATATCTTGCATATTTTGCAGCGCATTCAGCGTCGCACATCAGCTTTTATGTTTGTTTGCGAGCAGCCTCAAGCAACTTGGTTGAACGCTTTGGCAGCTCAGAATCGCTTAGTTTCTGCATTAGGTGATCCGGTTGTAGTCGA
>NW_003307614.1:617644-619202 GCF_000143455.1 Volvox carteri f. nagariensis
CCTCCTGATCAATCAACCGTTCACGGTCTTGCATTTCCCATTTCTAACTCGGAAGTATTAGCTTCTTCGCCACTTGTCTTTGCTGCCGCTACTCAAGCTGAACAGGAAGAAGTCGCTGTTTCAGGCGAACGGTTTCCTGACATCTGGCAGGATGACGCGTGCATGCATTATATTCGCACGGGCGCGCACATGCCTGGCATCTTGCTCGATGAGCAATGTCGGGTAATTCGCCGCACCAGGCATTATCGCATGCTAGCGGAACTGGAGCGCGCTACTGGCAGGCAGGTTAAGGAGGTGCGTACAGATCGTGGCGGGGAGTTCGTTAATACTCGGACGAAGGCCTATTTCGCTTCCAGGGGAATTGTACACGGAACTACGGTAGGCTACACCCCTGAGCAGAACGGAGCTGCGGAACGTTTAAATCGCACTCTTTTGGACAAGACTAGGGCTATGCTAGTTGAGTCTGGACTGCCTAAATCATTATGGGCGGAGGTGTTAGCGACAGCCAACTATCTTAGGAATGTGTCGCCAACTGCTGGGTCAACCGTCACTCCGTACGAAGCTTTCTTTAACGTTCGTCCGAACGTCAGTCACCTGCGAGTCTTTGGATGTGTTGCCTACGTCCACGTACCCGACGTCAAGCGCGACAAGTTCGACCCGGTGAGCAGGCGTGGAATACTTGTCGGATACGGGAACGGTGGACAGTATCGTGTACTATACGAGGACGGCATTATTGCCATAGTTTCTAACGTTCGTTTCAATGAGTCTAATGTCGGCCGGCGGCGTAATGCCGGGGACTCCGATTATGAGTCCGATGCCGACAAGGAGGAGGAGTTTCACACTAGTTTATCTGGTGAGGGATCGCTGCCTAGGGCTGGCGAAGGGACACCAGGTAGCACCGTCGGCGAGGGATCGCCGCACTTGGGTGGCGAGGGGGTGCCGGCTGGGGCTGGACCTTCCAGCAGTGCGAATGGGCAAGGAATCAATCAGCCTGATGTGGAAATGGCGGGAACTAGGTACCCAGTTAGAGAGCGTAAACGCCCTGGCGAATGGTGGCGAAATGAACCTGGTCGCACTGTCACTGGTCGCGTTAACGCTGCTTTCTCTGCTGGTATTCCTGAGCCTAATTCGTTTGCGGAAGCAATGGCAAGTCCACATGCAGACGACTGGCGGCGTGCGATGGACGAGGAGATCGCCGCCCAGATGGCTAATAGTACTTGGGAGCTGAAGAAGCCACCTCCTGGTACTCGTTTGTTGCCGTGTCGTTGGGTTTATAAGGTTAAGTACAGCGATGACGGCAGCGTGGAGCGATTTAAGGCGCGTTTAGTTGCCAAGGGTTTCGAGCAACGCGAGGGGATTGATTATGGGGAGTTGTTTGCCCCTACCTCTCGTGGTTCGTCATTACGTGCTTTATTAGCAGTTGCCGCAGCGCGGAACATGACGGTGCATCAGCTAGATGTGTCTACTGCGTTCCTGAATGGTGAGCTGAAGGAGGAGTTGTGGATGGAGCAACCGCCTGGGTATGCATCCAGTGACCGTCGCTTGCGTGCAAGCTGCA
>NW_003307614.1:619296-620399 GCF_000143455.1 Volvox carteri f. nagariensis
GATCAGATGTCGGGTCCCAAGTTTGTGCCGCCCCTGGTAGCTAGTACGGCAGCGGCAGCGGCGCCAGCAGCGACGGCGGCGCGGAGAGTCCTAAGCGCCAGCGTGACGAGCGTGCGAGCTTCATGCGGCGGCGGCGGCGGCGGCGGCGGCGGCGGCGGCGGCGGCGGCCTCCGAGGATTCTCTGTGTCGAGCGGTGCTACGACCAGTTTAGCGACGGCGGGAGAGGAGCTCGCGCATACCGAGGCGACGGCGGCGGCGGCGGCGCCGTCACCGCTTCTGCCCAGAGCATCGCCGCCGTACGTTAGCAACTGCTGCTGGCATGAGGTTCAAGCAAACCTGGTTCTGGATCCGGTTTCAACGGAATGGAATCTGGTGCTCGCGTTCCATGACGTCATGTCGTACGTGCAGGCTGAGCTGGAGGTTAGACAGGTCTTAGATGCTGAGGTGAGAGAGCTTTGTTGTGCAGTCACAAATGGAAAAGGCAAAGCGATATGTATAAATGTTATTGCATCCGTTGGGATTTGAATGGTGTACCTTCCAGCTTTGCGGAATGAAATTCAAAACGAATCTGTGTGGCCTTTGATCCCATTTTCTTTTGGGCCGTGCTCTCGACGGCTCACCTTCCTGGACCTGGATCTGGATCTTGATGCTTCATGGATGGTACGACGGCGGGTTCGCACCACCCGCCGTACAGCACCGCATCCTTGAAGAAGTCTTTCCGAGACACGTGCTGGAGGTGATGACGTCAGACAAGTGCCGTACATCGACTTTTGGCGGCGGCGGCGGCGGATGTCCCTCCCTGGTGCGCACTTCCTCCTTGTCATCGACTTACACTGTCAGCGGCGGTGCCGCCGCCACCGCCGGCAGGCAGCTGTCGTGTGGCGGACGTGGCGTGGGCCAGCCGGCACCTGCGCTAGCCGGCGGCGACGACGCAGCCGCTGCCGCGCCGATGGCGACGGTCTTTGGGCGCAGTTCGGCGCCAATCCTGTGCTCGCCAAGGAGCCCTGCCCGGGCGGCGGCGGCAGCGGCGGCGGCGGCGGTGGCGGCGATACCTGACGGCCCTAGCGGTGGCGGCAGCGACGTCGGCGGCGTCGGGGCTGTCT
>NW_003307614.1:620665-621666 GCF_000143455.1 Volvox carteri f. nagariensis
CTACAGCTCCCCAACGCGCAATCAGCATTGGGCTCCAGCTACAGCCACAGTCACAGCGTCACCTCACCCTCCACGCCCTCGTGTGGTGGTTTCGGAGCCTTGAGCGGCGCACAGCAGTACATGGCGAGAGCGCATGAGGAGGTGACGGTGCTATTCGCAGGTGGGTTGCCGGTGGGGTGTGTTTGAACTGTGTGTGGCGGTGGTTCGACATAGCGCCCGGGGTATTACGACAACGGTTTCAACTGACGACAACGGTTTGCCGTACTTTACCGTAACTGATGCACGGTCCCTCGCTTACATAATATACAAAATACACTGTCACCATGAGCTGTTTACCTTTTTATTATAATGGATGCTTGAAGTTTTTGAATTTTTTATATTTTTTATATTTATATTTTTTATATTTATATTTTTTATATTTTTTATATTTTTAATATTTTGTTATACTCGTAAAGTTGTGTCTTCAGTAATCTCTTCCTACCCCATGTGCACGTGTAATTTACGTGATGATGGTTCGAATTCTCTATGTGCCGTACACAGACATCGCCTCCTTCACCAGCATGTGTGGTCAGGTTCCGCCCCACCGAGTCATGGCGTTCCTCAACGACCTCTTCACCACTTTTGACCAGCTGGTGGAAGCATCAAGTTTACAAGGTCTAGACCATTGGAGGTACGGCATTGTACGGCATCGTCGTACATATCATAGTGCGGAAGTGTACGGAACTGAGGCGATGCCGTTTTTGCATAATTTGGCGGAACGGCTGCCGAGAAGCGTGACTGTGTTACATTCCAGACCAGGTGTATCCTATCTTGTGTGTTCGATAGGCGCTCTCCTGTTCGATCCTTTTTTCATAGCTTTTGATACCTGTACCAAACCATCTTTTTCATATCCTCGTCTTTGGAAAACTGTCGCAAACGCTGCTTAATCTGGAAGCTGACCTAAATTGCTTCTTTCCGCTTTCGTCGAACGCAGATTGCTACATGGTGTGCGGCGGACTTGT
>NW_003307614.1:621716-623718 GCF_000143455.1 Volvox carteri f. nagariensis
ATCATCCCCAGCACGGCCCAAGCAACGCAGGGTTCAAGCTCAGTTTCGAGCAGCTTCGGGGAGGGATTTTCCACGCTTCAGGCAGACAAGAGTGTGCAGCTCGCCTGTTTCCCGGCGGCAGCACCGGAGCTGGTCACGCCACCTCCCCTTGATTCTGGCCTGGCGTCTTTTGCCCTGGCGGCCCAAGGGCGCGCCAAACTCTCCGACCACCGTGGTGCCGGTTTTGAGTACCAGGTAAGTGGGGTTAAGGGTCCGCCTCCGCGCACTTTGTCGGAGCTCTCGCCTGACGAGCGGGAGCAGGCTTTAGCGGTTAATCCGTCGGCGGCGCGTTACATGGGGGAACCCGAGGGTCTGTATTACTACGAAACAGGGGCGTGTGTGTTGGTTCAGGGGCAGCGCGACAGGGCAGCTCCGGAGGCGTTGCGTGATTTTGCCGCAACGGTTAACGTAATGCCGACCAGTGTAGCCAAAGCACTTAACCTGCCCATAGTCGAGACAACCACGCGGCTGTCCACCTCGTTGCAGCTAGGGGGTGCTGTGCGAGGAGAGTTGGACACCTCAAACATCTTTTTTGAGCTTCTTCCGGGCACGCCGCATGCCACGCGGGTCCCGCTTACTAAAACCCTGGTCGTTGACGAGCGACCCGACCTGTTTCAGCTCCTAGTGGGTAACGAACAGGCGAAATTCTTAGGGGACGCTCTGGAATCATATCCAGAGCCTAGGCTGCACTTTCATCCTAACTTTTTGCAGTACCCTAAGGTAACCATTCCCATGCGCAAGCTTGTGAAGCACAAGCCTTCTCAGCATGGTTCACTTGTGGGAGTTGCGTGCGTCAGCATGGCCATTCCCAGCACCTCTCCTTCCGGCTCCGAGCTGGGGGGGGGGGGATCCACCGCTGACGTCCCTCCTATTCCGCACCAGTCCTCTCATTCCTCTGAGCAGGGCACGTCAACCGCCTACGTCAACAACACTAGGCGAGATCACTGGGGCAACTTCGCGTCCCGGTTATCAGTTGGTGCGAATCAGCTTGGTTCCATTTTCCTTTTGCTACTTACGTATGCCACTTTCTTTGTGGACGCATTCAACGTGTGTTTTGTTAGCCCCGTTCTCACGGCGGCTGGTGCCGTTCTTTCGTACACGGCCAACGGTTTAATAGATCACGCTTGCCTAGCTACACGACCCATGCCTGTTTCCTCTTCGCGCCACCCTCCTGCTCGCACAGGAAAGCGAAAGAAGCCACTGTATAGGCGTAGGTCTGTGTTAGGCCATCCTGCATTACAGCCACGTAGCGGCTGGCACTTCGCTTCCTTTGCTCTCGTTGCATCCCTGTTGCAAACTCTAGCCGCAGGAGCAGGTGCCATGCAAGCATCATGGACTGGCAGTGACATGATGCAGGCGTCGTCCAGTTTAATCACCACTGGTGGCGTCATCTTGCATCAGCCGGGAGCACCGTCCATCTTTCCAAGGACCTGTCAGCCTGTGGGTTTCGACCCCTGCTCTCCCGAGGGTCCTAGTTCTTCATCCCACCCCTTTTTAGGGTTTTCCTCCGCCTTATCCAGCGTCGACTCGTTCACTCCTGAAGGCGTCTCAGCAGCAGCCGGTTACAGCCGTTACCAGAAGGACCCGGAAGGTGGGTGGATCTGGGGCAACAGTGCCTTGCTAAACCCTCAGGATAGTGCAGCGCTACAAAATATAGTCCGCTCGCGGAAGAGCTTGTCCTTTGCCTATTCCATGGAACAATTACCAGGCTATAGTGGGGATCAGGGTCCTTGGACCTAGATACGGACAGGCCTATAGTGCAACCCCCTAGACGTTACTCCCCCATGGAAAAGGAGGTCATAGTGGGAAAAACTTCGGAACTCGTCAAGGCGGGCATCGTTGTTGAGCATAAGGGCGCGACTGTCTGTGCGGTGAACCCAGTCATAGCCGCTAAAAAGGATCCAGACACGGGCTTATGGACAGACCACCGCATGGCGCAGGACTACCGGCCTGTTAACAAGCA
>NW_003307614.1:623768-625118 GCF_000143455.1 Volvox carteri f. nagariensis
GCTCTGGAATCATATCCAGAGCNTAGGCTGCACTTTCATCCTAACTTTTTGCAGTACCCTAATTATAAGGTAACCATTCCCATGCGCAAGCTTGTGAAGCACAAGCCTTCTCAGCATGGTTCACTTGTGGGAGTTGCGTGCGTCAGCATGGCCATTCCCAGCACCTCTCCTTCCGGCTCCGAGCTGGGGGGGGGGGGAATCCACCGCTGACGTCCCTCCTATTCCGCACCAGTCCTCTCATTCCTCTGAGCAGGGCACGTCAACCGCCTATGTCAACAACACTAGGCGAGATCACTGGGGCAACTTCGCGTCCCGGTTATCAGTTGGTGCGAATCAGCTTGGTTCCATTTTCCTTTTGCTACTTACGTATGCCACTTTCTTTGTGGACGCATTCAACGTGTGTTTTGTTAGCCCCGTTCTCACGGCGGCTGGTGCCGTTCTTTCGTACATGGCCAACGGTTTAATAGATCACGCTTGCCTAGCTACACGACCCATGCCTGTTTCCTCTTCGCGCCACCCTCCTGCTCGCACAGGAAAGCGAAAGAAGCCACTGTATAGGCGTAGGTCTGTGTTAGGCCATCCTGCATCACAGCCACGTAGCGGCTGGCACTTCGCTTCCTTTGCTCTCGTTGCATCCCTGTTGCTAACTGTAGCTGCAGGAGCAGGTGCCATGCAAGCATCGTGGACTGGCAGTGACATGGTGCAGGCGTCGTCCAGTTTAATCACCACTGGTGGCGTCATCTTGCATCAGCCGGGAGCACCGTCCATCTTTCCAAGGACCCGTCAGCCTGTGGGTTTCGACCCCTGCTCTCCCGAGGGTCCTAGTTCTTCATTCCACCCCTTTTTAGGGTTTTCCTCCGCCTTATCCAGCGTCGGCTCGTTCACTCCTGAAGGCGTCTCAGCAGCAGCCGGTTACAGCCGCTACCAGAAGGACCCGGAAGGTGGGTGGATCTGGGGCAACAGTGCCTTGCTAAACCCTCAGGATAGTGCAGCGCTACAAAATATAGTCCGCTCGCGGAAGAGCTTGTCCTTTGCCTATTCCATGGAACAATTACCAGGCTATAGTGGGGATCAGGGTCCTTTCACCTTGGACCTAGATACGGACAGGCCTATAGTGCAACCCCCTAGACGTTACTCCCCCATGGAAAAGGAGGTCATAGTGGGAAAAACTTCGGAACTCGTCAAGGCGGGCATCGTTGTTGAGCACAAGGGCGCGACTGTCTGTGCGGTGAACCCAGTCATAGCCGCTAAAAAGGATCCAGACACGGGTTTATGGACAGACCACCGCATGGCGCAGGACTACCGGCCTGTTAACAAGCACACTCGGGCTGATCGCTATGGGTTGCATAG
>NW_003307614.1:625168-630514 GCF_000143455.1 Volvox carteri f. nagariensis
ACCGAAAACTGCCTACTGGGGTTGGGAATAAGCTCATGATGTACACACGCATGCCTTACGGCCTCAAGAACGCCTCAGCAAAATTCCAACGAGTAATGGATTACGAGTTGGCTAAGGCAGGGCTAGATGGCTGCTCTCGTGCGTACATAGACGACGTGCTAATCTATAGTGCAACCCCAGAAGAGCATTTAAAGCACGTCGCCGCGGTTCTAGACACGCTGCATTCATGTGGGCTACGGGCTCATCCTGATAAATATATCTTCGGTGCCGATGTCATTGAGTATCTAGGCCACAACTTAAGCGCCGACGGCATCAGTCCACACCATGCAAAGATAGCTGCGATCATGGCCCTAAAACCCCCTCGCAACGTGTCCGAACTCCGCTCGTATCTAGGTTTTGTCAATTATTATCGTTGTTACATACCTAACATGAGCTCGCTAACTACCAACCTCACCCTTTTGTTGAAGAAAGATCAACCCTGGGTTTGGGGTCCTGAGCAGGAAGCGGCCTTCACGAGCATCAAGTCTGTCTTTTCTAGGGAAGGTCTTATTCTGCGCCGTGTAGACTACACCCGCCCGCTGATCCTGCAAACCGATTTCTCTAACCATGGGATTGGTGCTGTTTTAGGCCAGCTGGACGATCAGGGTAACGAGTACATCTGCGCGTGCATTAGTTGTTCCCTTAATAAGCATGAAAAAAATTATAGTAGCTACAAAGGAGAGATGCTTGCTGCTGTTTGGGCGGTCAAAATGTTCCGACATCACCTCCTTGGTGGGCCCAAGTTCACTCTTGTCACTGACCATCAACCCCTAACGTACCTCATGAGCGCAGATGGGCTCACGGGGCAGTATGCACGGTTTGCACTCATCATGCAGGAATACGACTTTGAGGTTGTGCATCGCCCGGGTCTTAAGCACCAAAATGCTGACCTGCTCTCTAGGCAACCGGTCCCGTCAACCATTGACAACACAGGGGCTCGCATGGATCCGGACTTGTGTGAAACACGCCGTACCTCAGCACTCACTGCACAGTCTTGGGTTGAGGGCATCAATTCGTGTACAGCACTTGCTTCATTCACTCCCGTTGCTGGATTTTCTGATGACTTTTGTCCACTGCCTGACTCTTTATTAGCCGGTAGTTTGGGTTTGCCTTGCGATTCACTGCATGTGCCTCCGGATGACGAGCCTGATGTGGACTCGAAGGAAGGGGAACAGTTGCATGCTAAAGCTGTTCGCTGGGTCAAGGAAGCAGCCCGAATTTCACCTCACCTATTCCCTTCTAACCACACTAACCCTTTTGCCCGAGCTTTCTTCTCTCGTGCTCTGGGGTCGGGGGTAACAGTTTACGAACCCATAGGTGGGATGTGTGCAGGTCTAGAGGCTTGCCTCCGCAACGGATATCGTGTAGACAGGTATCTCTCTTCGGAGCCTGACTCAGAGGCAGCCAAGGTAATTTCCGCGCGACTGGATTGTCTCTGCGCAGATATCCCAGACAGTTTCTCCCGAGGCTTACCGGCGTGTATGGTTGGATCTCCCACTGGATCCTAAGAAGGTGGACGAGCGAGCTCTTCTTGCAGCAGGAGCTTGTGATGGTTCGCAGTGGTTTATCTTCGCCAGTTGGTGCTGGCACGACGTCGGCAAGGAGCCTGGTTCTTTAGCGTCCGGCGTCTGCGTCACTGATCACGTCTTAAATATCTTGCATATTTTGCAGCGCATTCAGCGTCGCACATCAGCTTTTATGTTTGTTTGCGAGCAGCCTCAAGCAACTTGATTGAACGCTTTTGGCAGCTCAGAATCGCTTAGTTTCTTCATTAGGTGATCCGGTTGTAGTCGATGCAGCTCGATTTGGATCTTTTGCACATCGCATGTCAGTTCACTGGACGAATCTGGCCAGCAGCAGTCAGCTTGCAGCGGTTACGTCCGTCATTCGCCCAGAGTCGGAGCAGCTACTGCAGAGTATCCTGGCACCCGGCCGCACCGTCGCTATGGCGCAGTCCACGGAGTCGGGGCCCTATCTGCAGTGCAATAAGCCAGGTGAGCCGGTCAGTGTTGCACCTAGCTTGAGTCGTCCAAATGTACGGGCGTTGCAGGGGCTCGTCCATGACTCTTTGTCTGGCAATAACGGCACGTTGTCCTTGTCTGAATGCGAACGTGCTATGGGTTATAAGCTTGGAGCCACTTCTGCACCAGGGGTGGACGAGCAATCACGTCGTTATTTCTTGGGCATTGCGCCTGACGCATTTTGCACGAGTGGCATGCTTGCTATTATTCGTGTTTTGAGTAACGTTTCGTTGCATGAAATCGCAGCAGCAGCTTTGGTTTCTCAACCTCCTGATCAATCAACCGTTCACGGTCTTGCATTTCCCATTTCTAACTCGGAAGTATTAGCTTCTTCGCCACTTGTCTTTGCTGCCGCTACTCAAGCTGAACAGGAAGAAGTCGCTGTTTCAGGCGAACGGTTTCCTGACATCTGGCAGGATGACGCGTGCATGCATTATATTCGCACGGGCGCGCACATGCCTGGCATCTTGCTCGATGAGCAATGTCGGGTAATTCGCCGCACCAGGCATTATCGCATGCTAGCGGAACTGGAGCGCGCTACTGGCAGGCAGGTTAAGGAGGTGCGTACAGATCGTGGCGGGGAGTTCGTTAATACTCGGACGAAGGCCTATTTCGCTTCCAGGGGAATTGTACACGGAACTACGGTAGGCTACACCCCTGAGCAGAACGGAGCTGCGGAACGTTTAAATCGCACTCTTTTGGACAAGACTAGGGCTATGCTAGTTGAGTCTGGACTGCCTAAATCATTATGGGCGGAGGTGTTAGCGACAGCCAACTATCTTAGGAATGTGTCGCCAACTGCTGGGTCAACCGTCACTCCGTACGAAGCTTTCTTTAACGTTCGTCCGAACGTCAGTCACCTGCGAGTCTTTGGATGTGTTGCCTACGTCCACGTACCCGACGTCAAGCGCGACAAGTTCGACCCGGTGAGCAGGCGTGGAATACTTGTCGGATACGGGAACGGTGGACAGTATCGTGTACTATACGAGGACGGCATTATTGCCATAGTTTCTAACGTTCGTTTCAATGAGTCTAATGTCGGCCGGCGGCGTAATGCCGGGGACTCCGATTATGAGTCCGATGCCGACAAGGAGGAGGAGTTTCACACTAGTTTATCTGGTGAGGGATCGCTGCCTAGGGCTGGCGAAGGGACACCAGGTAGCACCGTCGGCGAGGGATCGCCGCACTTGGGTGGCGAGGGGGTGCCGGCTGGGGCTGGACCTTCCAGCAGTGCGAATGGGCAAGGAATCAATCAGCCTGATGTGGAAATGGCGGGAACTAGGTACCCAGTTAGAGAGCGTAAACGCCCTGGCGAATGGTGGCGAAATGAACCTGGTCGCACTGTCACTGGTCGCGTTAACGCTGCTTTCTCTGCTGGTATTCCTGAGCCTAATTCGTTTGCGGAAGCAATGGCAAGTCCACATGCAGACGACTGGCGGCGTGCGATGGACGAGGAGATCGCCGCCCAGATGGCTAATAGTACTTGGGAGCTGAAGAAGCCACCTCCTGGTACTCGTTTGTTGCCGTGTCGTTGGGTTTATAAGGTTAAGTACAGCGATGACGGCAGCGTGGAGCGATTTAAGGCGCGTTTAGTTGCCAAGGGTTTCGAGCAACGCGAGGGGATTGATTATGGGGAGTTGTTTGCCCCTACCTCTCGTGGTTCGTCATTACGTGCTTTATTAGCAGTTGCCGCAGCGCGGAACATGACGGTGCATCAGCTAGATGTGTCTACTGCGTTCCTGAATGGTGAGCTGAAGGAGGAGTTGTGGATGGAGCAACCGCCTGGGTATGCATCCAGTGACCGGTCGCTTGCGTGCAAGCTGCAGAAGTCTTTACGGTTTGAAGCAGGCACCCCGTTGCTGGTATGAAAAACTATCAGCAGAGTTCGCCAAGTTGGGTCTTTATCCTTCGAAGTCTGATCCGGCGATGTTCGTTAAGACTGACGAGCGTGGGGTTGTTATTGCTTTGGTGCACGTAGATGACACTATTGTTGTGTCGGAAGACCCGGAAATGGTCCAGGCAATTAAAGCTGCAATTGCGAAGGTCTTCAAGGTGCGCGACCTTGGAGAAGCGAAGGTGTTTTTGGGCATGGAAATTAGGAGGGAGAAGTCGGGTGAGATAGTGTTGTCGCAGCATAGGTATATTGCGCAGCTGTTGGAGCGTCATAGGATGATTGACGCCAAGCCGAGGTCTACCCCTTTGCCTCCGGGCTTTAGGTACACTCCTAAGGGGGACGGAGAGGAGCTGCTGGGCAATCCCACCGAGTATAGGGCTTTGGTGGGAGAATTGAACTATCTGGCGACGAACACGCGGCCTGACATTTCATATGCATTGAGCGTTTTGTCCCGGCATATGGCCGCACCTACGAAGACTGCCATGAACTTAGCAATCGGCGTTCTGCGTTACCTGGCGGGGACTCGCGAACTAGGATTGCGTTTTGGGGGTGTTGGCGACGTTGCTATGTCCGGGTACAGTGATTCGGACTGGGCAGGAGACCCAGTTACGCGGCGTTCTACGTCCGGTTACGTTTTCACTCTTAACGGGGCTGCGATTAGCTGGAGCAGCCAACTTCAACGTACTGTGGCGGCTTCGTCGGTGGAGGCCGAGTATCAAGCGACAGCAGCAGCTGTTCGTGAGGCTTTGTGGCTTCGCAAGCTGATGGTTGATTTGGGTTTGCCTGAGAGCGCTATCAGAATCCAAATAGATTCCCAGGGGGCGCTTAGCTTGGGAAACAACCCGATTACGTCTGCTCGGTCGAAACACATCGACGTGCAGCATCACATAGTACGTGAGCGAGTGAATAGCGGTGAGGTGCAGTTGGAATACTGCCCTACGGAGTGGATGGTTGCGGATGTGCTAACGAAGGCTCTGGGCGAGGTGAAGTTCAAACGTTGCCGAGATGCAATGGGCCTTGTGTGAAGTGTGCAGATGAACTTGGTACTCGTTGGGATACGGCCCGAGGGGGCGTGTTGAGGAAACAGTCCTCTCCCAACTCGTGTGGTTGTCGACCAGGGGATTTGACCCCGGGTCTGCGCCTGACTAATGGGGAAGACCTACCCCAGAACGTTATGGGGCTACTGATGCATATCCGATAGCTAAGTGATAGACATTAGGGCACCGTCTGGACGGCGCAGTGAGATCGCGGAATGTACGTGCAGTTAGATCGCGGAATGTACGAGTTTTCCGCTAGCGCCAGTATTTAGGGCGGTGACTGCGCCTATTAGTTTATCTCACTACGATCGGTATTCCTTATAGGAATCTCCTCAAGTCCTGCCGAACGCTAATA
>NW_003307614.1:630564-637005 GCF_000143455.1 Volvox carteri f. nagariensis
TGGCGAATGGTGGCGAAATGAACCTGGTCGCACTGTCACTGGTCGCGTTAACGCTGCTTTCTCTGCTGGTATTCCTGAGCCTAATTCGTTTGCGGAAGCAATGGCAAGTCCACATGCAGACGACTGGCGGCGTGCGATGGACGAGGAGATCGCCGCCCAGATGGCTAATAGTACTTGGGAGCTGAAGAAGCCACCTCCTGGTACTCGTTTGTTGCCGTGTCGTTGGGTTTATAAGGTTAAGTACAGCGATGACGGCAGCGTGGAGCGATTTAAGGCGCGTTTAGTTGCCAAGGGTTTCGAGCAACGCGAGGGGATTGATTATGGGGAGTTGTTTGCCCCTACCTCTCGTGGTTCGTCATTACGTGCTTTATTAGCAGTTGCCGCAGCGCGGAACATGACGG
This sequence comes from Volvox carteri f. nagariensis, assembly GCF_000143455.1. NCBI lineage: Eukaryota > Viridiplantae > Chlorophyta > Chlorophyceae > Chlamydomonadales > Volvocaceae > Volvox > Volvox carteri. The sequence goes on from NW_003307614.1 coordinate 630,966, forward strand.
TGCATCAGCTAGATGTGTCTACTGCGTTCCTGAATGGTGAGCTGAAGGAGGAGTTGTGGATGGAGCAACCGCCTGGGTATGCATCCAGTGACCGGTCGCTTGCGTGCAAGCTGCAGAAGTCTTTACGGTTTGAAGCAGGCACCCCGTTGCTGGTATGAAAAACTATCAGCAGAGTTCGCCAAGTTGGGTCTTTATCCTTCGAAGTCTGATCCGGCGATGTTCGTTAAGACTGACGAGCGTGGGGTTGTTATTGCTTTGGTGCACGTAGATGACACTATTGTTGTGTCGGAAGACCCGGAAATGGTCCAGGCAATTAAAGCTGCAATTGCGAAGGTCTTCAAGGTGCGCGACCTTGGAGAAGCGAAGGTGTTTTTGGGCATGGAAATTAGGAGGGAGAAGTCGGGTGAGATAGTGTTGTCGCAGCATAGGTATATTGCGCAGCTGTTGGAGCGTCATAGGATGATTGACGCCAAGCCGAGGTCTACCCCTTTGCCTCCGGGCTTTAGGTACACTCCTAAGGGGGACGGAGAGGAGCTGCTGGGCAATCCCACCGAGTATAGGGCTTTGGTGGGAGAATTGAACTATCTGGCGACGAACACGCGGCCTGACATTTCATATGCATTGAGCGTTTTGTCCCGGCATATGGCCGCACCTACGAAGACTGCCATGAACTTAGCAATCGGCGTTCTGCGTTACCTGGCGGGGACTCGCGAACTAGGATTGCGTTTTGGGGGTGTTGGCGACGTTGCTATGTCCGGGTACAGTGATTCGGACTGGGCAGGAGACCCAGTTACGCGGCGTTCTACGTCCGGTTACGTTTTCACTCTTAACGGGGCTGCGATTAGCTGGAGCAGCCAACTTCAACGTACTGTGGCGGCTTCGTCGGTGGAGGCCGAGTATCAAGCGACAGCAGCAGCTGTTCGTGAGGCTTTGTGGCTTCGCAAGCTGATGGTTGATTTGGGTTTGCCTGAGAGCGCTATCAGAATCCAAATAGATTCCCAGGGGGCGCTTAGCTTGGGAAACAACCCGATTACGTCTGCTCGGTCGAAACACATCGACGTGCAGCATCACATAGTACGTGAGCGAGTGAATAGCGGTGAGGTGCAGTTGGAATACTGCCCTACGGAGTGGATGGTTGCGGATGTGCTAACGAAGGCTCTGGGCGAGGTGAAGTTCAAACGTTGCCGAGATGCAATGGGCCTTGTGTGAAGTGTGCAGATGAACTTGGTACTCGTTGGGATACGGCCCGAGGGGGCGTGTTGAGGAAACAGTCCTCTCCCAACTCGTGTGGTTGTCGACCAGGGGATTTGACCCCGGGTCTGCGCCTGACTAATGGGGAAGACCTACCCCAGAACGTTATGGGGCTACTGATGCATATCCGATAGCTAAGTGATAGACATTAGGGCACCGTCTGGACGGCGCAGTGAGATCGCGGAATGTACGTGCAGTTAGATCGCGGAATGTACGAGTTTTCCGCTAGCGCCAGTATTTAGGGCGGTGACTGCGCCTATTAGTTTATCTCACTACGATCGGTATTCCTTATAGGAATCTCCTCAAGTCCTGCCGAACGCTAATAATACTCTTTACATTACTTGTAACATTATATCGTGCTAAATATCTTCGCCACCGGCAATCCTTCCGGAATAACAATCAGCGTTAGCCGTCACCGTCGCCAATTCTTCAATAGGTTATGAGCCCCGTTTAGCGCCGACAGTTATCACCCAATTGTTATTTCTATCCCTCATCAACAATGGTTAAGGACAAGCTTGATGAGTCGCTGGATCTCAACAACTACTCTACCTGGCAAATTCGGTTCAGCGCGTTGTGCATGGAGCTTGGGCTTGAGCAATCCCTGCTCGCCGAGCCGTGCAACGAGGAGCAAATTCGACAGTCACGGAAGGTCATTAATCTGCTCATCAAGAACGTCAAGGATCATCATTTGCCGATGTTTACCGGTGCTGCCAACGCGAAGAAGGCCTGGGACGCCTTGGGATCTATGCTTGCTGCCAACAACAACGCCCGCAAGGTGTCTCTACGTCAAGAATTCAGCCGTTTTAAGATGGTCGACGGCGAACCTCTTCCGATGTACTTTGCGCGTGCAAGGCAGCTGCAAACAGATTTATTGGGAGTCGGCCACGTAGTTAACGACTCCGAGCTGGCGTACACCGTGCTAGTTGGTCTACCCAGTCGGTACAGCGTGGTGACGACTACATTACTTATGCGCGACGGCGATTTGGACATGGCGAGCGTCACAGCAAAGCTTCTCTCTATCGAGACGGCTAACGGTGGGTCGGGCAAGCCTACCGAGTCGGCAGCCTTCGCGACTGTCGGCGGTTCGACGTTCGGCGCTTCTACTTCTGGTTATGGTAGCCGGGGGCCGGCTAACAACAGCTCGGGACATAGTCGGAAGCAAGTCATCTGCTACTACTGTAATAAACCTGGGCACGTGGTTAAGGAATGCAGGCAGCTTAAGGCGCTGAAGCAGTCGTCAAATTCTGGCTACAAGGGTGGCTACAGCAACAGTGGTAACGGAGGTAGTGGCAGCGGAGCTAGCGGCAGCAAGCCAGGATCCGGTGGATCAGCTAGGAGGCCAGGAGTTCCGCGGCAGGTAGCATTCGTGGCATACAACAGCAATCGTCCGACGGAATGGTTTCTGGACTCAGCCGCCACTCACCACATAACGTATGACCGCTCAGAACTTTTCAACATGCGGTTGTTGGAGCCATGGGAGCGCTTCAACATCATGGGCATCAAGGGACAGTCTCTTCGGCCGACTGAAGTTGGCACGCTTATGATTCGCTCTAACGTCAACGATAAACAGGCCATCACTTTTAAGAAGGTCTACGTCGACGAGGAGGCCACCGCCAAAATCCTATCGGTCCGCATCATTGATGATCGCGGAGGCAGTGTGGTCTTCGGTGGCGGACAGGTGAAAGTATACGTACAGAACCACTTGGTGCTGACTGGAAAGCGGGATGGGGACTTGTATCCCGTCTGCTACAGCAGTGGAGGTACTGGCGCTCTGAAGTGGACGCAGCGTGAAGACAACAGGATACCTTCTGGTGGTGATGCAGTGTGTGCTGCCGTGGGTATCGGAGCTGAACGTGCAGCACTTTGGCACCGAAGGTATGGCCACTTAGGATACAGCAACCTTGAGGCGTTGCTGCGTCATGATATGGTAACTGGGTTCGATGTTGACCGACACAGCATACAATCGGTTCAGGAATGACAGCAGAAAAAGCAGCATTAATGCGACCAGTAACAGTGCGACCAGGCTCGTTTCGCCAACACTCGCCAGGGTGTTTACGCTCTCTAACTGGGTACCGGGTCCCTGCCATTTCCACATCAGGCTGATTGTTATCTTGCACGTTCGCACTGCTGGAAGGTCCAGCCCCAGCCGGCGCCCCCTCGCCACCCAAATGCGGCGATCCCTCGCCGACGGTATTGCCTGATGTTCCTTCGCCAGCCCTAGGCAGCGACCCCTCACCACGCTATTGAAGAATTGGCGACGGTGACGGCTAACAATGATTGTTATCTCGGAAGAATTGCCGGTGGCGAAGATACTTAGCACAATAAAATCTTACAAGTTATGTAAAGAGTATTATTAGCATTCGGCAGGACTTGAGGAGATTCCTATGAGGAATACCGATCGTAGTGAGATAAACTAATAGGCGCAGTCACCACCCTAAATACCGGCGCTAGCGGAAAACTCGTACATTCCGCGATCTAAATGCACGTACATTCCGCGATCTCACTGCGCCGTCCAGACGGTGCCCTAATGTCTATCACTTAGCTACCGGATATGCATCGGTAGCCCCATAAGGTTCCGGGGTAAGTCTTCCCCATTAGTCAGACGCAGACCCGGGGTCAAATCCCCAAGACCCAAAACAGGTCGACAACCACACGAGTTGGGAGAGGACCGTTTCCTCAACAGGCCCCCTCGGGCCGTATCCCAACGAGTACCAAGGTCACCAGCACACTTCACACAAGGCCCATAGCATCTCGGCAACGTTTGAATTTCACCTCGCCCAGAGCCTATGTGAGCACATCCGCAACCATCCACTCCGTAGGGCAGTATTCCAACTGCACCTCACTGCTATTCACCCTCTCACACACTATGTGATGCTGCACGTCGATGTGCTTTGACCGAGCAGACGTAATCGGGTTATTTCCTAAGCTTAGCGCCCCCTGGGAATCTATTTGGATCTTGATAGCGCTCTCAGCCAAACCCAAATCAACCATCAGCTTGCGAAGCCACAAAGCCTCACGAACAGCTGCCGCTGTCGCTTGATACTCGGCCTCCACCGACGAAGCCGCCACAGTACGTTGAAGTTGGCTGCTCCAGCTAATCGCAGCCCCATGAAGAGTGAAAACGTAGCCGGAAGTAGAACGCCGCGTAACTGGGTCTCCTGCCCAGTCAGAATCGCTATACCCGGACATAGCAACGTCGCCAACACCCCCAAAACGCAATCCTAGTTCGCGAGTCCCCGCCAGGTAACGCAGAACGCCGATTGCTAAGTTCATGGCAGTCTTCGTAGGTGCGGCCATATGCCGGGACAAAACGCTCAATGCATATGAAATGTCAGGCCGCGTGTTCGTCGCCAGATAGTTCAATTCTCCCACCAAAGCCCTATACTCGGTGGGATTGCCCAGCAGCTCCTCTCCTTCCCCCTTAGGAGTGTGTACCTAAAGCCCGGAGGCAAAGGGGTAGACCTCGGCTTGGCGTCAATCATCCTATGACGCTCCAACAGCTTATTGAAGAATTGGCGACGGTGACGGCTAACGCTGATTGTTATTCCGGAAGGATTGCCGGTGGTGAAGATGTTTAGCACGATAAAATGTTACAAGTAATGTAAAGAGTATTATTAGCGTTCGGCAGGACTTGAGGAGATTCCTATAAGGAATACCGATCGTAGTGAGATAAACTAATAGGCGCAGTCACCGCCCTAAATACCGGCGCTAGCGGAAAACTCGTACATTCCGCGATCTAACTGCACGTACATTCCGCGATCTCACTGCACCGTCCAGACGGTGCCCTAATGTCTATCACTTAGCTACCGGATTTGCATCGGTAGCTCCATAAGGTTCTGGGGTAAGTCTTCCCCATTAGTCAGGCGCAGACCCGGGGTCAAATCCCCTGGTCGACAACCACACGAGTTGGAAGAGGACCGTTTCCTCAACACGCCCCCTCGGGCCGTATCCCAACGAGTACCAAGTTCATCTGCACACTTCACACAAGGCCCATCGCAGCTCGGCAACGTTTGAACTTCACCTCGCCCAGAGCCTTCGTTTGCACATCCGCAACCATCCACTCCGTAGGGCAGTATTCCAACTGCACCTCACCGCTATTCACCCTCTCACGCACTATGTGGTGCTGCACGTCGATGTGTTTCGACCGAGCAGACGTAATCGGGTTGTTTCCCAAGCTAAGCGCCCCCTGGGAGTCTATCTGGATTTTCACCGCGCTCTCAGGCAAGCCCAAATCGTCCATCAGCTTGCGAAGCCACAAAGCTTCACGAACAGCTGCCGCTGTAGCTTGATACTCGGCTTCCACCGACGAAGCCGCCACAGTACGTTGAAGCTGGCTGCTCCAGCTAATCGCAGCCCCATTAAGAGTGAAAACGTAGCCAGAAGTAGAACGCCGCGTAACTGGGTCTCCTGCCCAGTCCGAATCACTGTACCCGGACATAGCAACGTCGCCAACACCCCCAAAACGCAATCCTAGTTCGCAAGTCCCCGCCAGGTAACGCAGAACGCCGATTGCTAAGTTCATGGCAGTCTTCGTAGGTGCGGCCATATGCCGGGACAAAACGCTCAATGCATATGAAATGTCAGGCCGCGTGTTCGTCGCCAGATAGTTCAATTCTCCCACCAAAGCCCTATACTCGGTGGGATTGCCCAGCAGCTCCTCTCCGTCCCCCTTAGGAGTGTACCTAAAGCCCGGAGGCAAAGGGGTAGACCTCGGCTTGGCGTCAATCATCCTATGACATTCCAACAGCTGCGCAATATACCTATGCTGCGACAACACTATCTCACCCGA
>NW_003307614.1:637055-651750 GCF_000143455.1 Volvox carteri f. nagariensis
ATGTAAAGAGTATTATTAGCGTTCGGCAGGACTTGAGGAGATTCCTATAAGGAATACCGATCGTAGTGAGATAAACTAATAGGCGCAGTCACCGCCCTAAATACCGGCGCTAGCGGAAAACTCGTACATTCCGCGATCTAACTGCACGTACATTCCGCGATCTCACTGCACCGTCCAGACGGTGCCCTAATGTCTATCACTTAGCTACCGGATTTGCATCGGTAGCTCCATAAGGTTCTGGGGTAAGTCTTCCCCATTAGTCAGGCGCAGACCCGGGGTCAAATCCCCTGGTCGACAACCACACGAGTTGGAAGAGGACCGTTTCCTCAACACGCCCCCTCGGGCCGTATCCCAACGAGTACCAAGTTCATCTGCACACTTCACACAAGGCCCATCGCAGCTCGGCAACGTTTGAACTTCACCTCGCCCAGAGCCTTCGTTTGCACATCCGCAACCATCCACTCCGTAGGGCAGTATTCCAACTGCACCTCACCGCTATTCACCCTCTCACGCACTATGTGGTGCTGCACGTCGATGTGTTTCGACCGAGCAGACGTAATCGGGTTGTTTCCCAAGCTAAGCGCCCCCTGGGAGTCTATCTGGATTTTCACCGCGCTCTCAGGCAAGCCCAAATCGTCCATCAGCTTGCGAAGCCACAAAGCTTCACGAACAGCTGCCGCTGTAGCTTGATACTCGGCTTCCACCGACGAAGCCGCCACAGTACGTTGAAGCTGGCTGCTCCAGCTAATCGCAGCCCCATTAAGAGTGAAAACGTAGCCAGAAGTAGAACGCCGCGTAACTGGGTCTCCTGCCCAGTCCGAATCACTGTACCCGGACATAGCAACGTCGCCAACACCCCCAAAACGCAATCCTAGTTCGCAAGTCCCCGCCAGGTAACGCAGAACGCCGATTGCTAAGTTCATGGCAGTCTTCGTAGGTGCGGCCATATGCCGGGACAAAACGCTCAATGCATATGAAATGTCAGGCCGCGTGTTCGTCGCCAGATAGTTCAATTCTCCCACCAAAGCCCTATACTCGGTGGGATTGCCCAGCAGCTCCTCTCCGTCCCCCTTAGGAGTGTACCTAAAGCCCGGAGGCAAAGGGGTAGACCTCGGCTTGGCGTCAATCATCCTATGACATTCCAACAGCTGCGCAATATACCTATGCTGCGACAACACTATCTCACCCGACTTCTCCCTCCTAATTTCCATGCCCCAAAACACCTTCGCTTCTCCAAGGTCGCGCACCTTGAAGACCTTCGCAATTGCAGCTTTAATTGCCCGGACCATTTCCGGGTCTTCCGACGCAACAATGGTATCATCTACGTGCACCAAAGCAATAACAACCCCACGCTCGTCAGTCTTAACGAACATCGCCGGATCAGACTTCGAAGGATAAAGACCCAACTTGGCGAACTCTGCTGATAGTTTTTCATACCAGCAACGGGGTGCCTGCTTTAAACCGTAAATAGACTTCTGCAGCTTGCACGCAAGCGACCGGTCACTGGATGCATACCCAGGCGGTTGCTCCATCCACAACTCCTCCTTCAGCTCACCATTCAGGAACGCAGTAGACACATCTAGCTGATGCACCGTCATGTTCTGCGCTGCGGCAACTGCTAATAAAGCACGTAATGACGAACCACGAGAGGTGGGGGCAAACAACTCCCCATAATCAATCCCCTCGTGTTGCTCGAAACCCTTGGCAACTAAACGCGCCTTAAAACGCTCCACGCTGCCGTCATCGCTGTACTTAACCTTATATACCCAACGACACGGCAACAAACGAGTACCAGGAGGTGGCTTCGTCAGCTCCCAAGTACTATTAGCCATCTGGGCGGCGATCTCCTCGTCCATCGCACGCCGCCAGTCGTCTGCATGTGGACTCGCAATGGCTTCCGCAAAAGAATTCGGTTCGGGAATACCAGCAGAGAAAGCAGCATTAACGCGACCAGTGACAGTGCGACCAGGTTCGTTTCGCCACCATTCGCCAGGGCGTTTACGCTCTCTAACTGGATACCTAGTTCCCGCCATTTCCACATCAGGCTGATTGATTCCTTGCCCATTCGCACTGCTGGAAGGTCCAGCCCCAGCCGGCGCCCCCTCGCCACCCAAATGCGGCGATCCCTCGCCGACGGTGCTACCTGGTGTCCCTTCGCCAGCCCTAGGCAGCGATCCCTCACCAGATAAACTAGTGCGAAACTCCTCCTCCTTGTCGGCATCGGACTCATAATCGGAGTCCCCGGCATTACGCCGCCGGCCGACGTTAGATTCATCAAAACAAACGTTGGAAACTACGGCAATAATGCCGTCCTCGTATAATACACGATACTGTCCACCGTTCCCGTATCCGACAAGTATTCCACGCCTGCTCACCGGGTCGAACTTGTCGCGCTTGACGTCGGGTACGTGGACGTAGGCAACGCATCCAAAGACTCGCAAGTGACTGACATTCGGACGAACGTTAAAGAAAGCTTCCTACGGAGTGACGGTTGACCCAGCAGTTGGCGACACATTCCTAAGATAGTTGGCTGTCGCTAACGCCTCTGCCCATAATGATTTAGGCAGTCCAGACTCAACGAGCATAGCCCTAGTCTTGTCCAAAAGAGTGCGATTTAAACGTTCCGCAGCTCCGTTCTGCTCAGGGGTGTAGCCTACCGTAGTTCCGTGTACAATACCCCTGGAAGCAAAATAGGCCTTCGTGCGAGTATTAACGAACTCCCCGCCACGATCCGTACGCACCTCCTTAACCTGCCTGCCAGAAGCGTGCTCCAGTTCCGCTATCATAACCACCATCTTCTGGTAGACCTCCTCCTTGGTCGCTGTAAACACAGCAGCTGAAAGACCAGTATGGTCGTCAAGCAGAGTTGTCACATAACGCGAACCACTAGGTGAAGGTTCAGGCATAGGTCCACACACATCCATGTGAATGAGTGCGAGAGGCTGCGCTGCCTTATGCCCAGATAACGGAAAAGGACCACGTGTATGCTTTGCAAAGACGCAAGTCTCACACACACACACGCTGGCTGATTGTATGCTGTGTCGGTCAACATCAAAACCAGCTACCATATCATGACGCAGCAGCGCCTCAAGGTTGCTGTATCCTAAGTGGCCATACCTTCGGTGCCAAAGTGCTGCACGTTCAGCTCCGATACCCACGGCAGCACACACTGCATCACCACCAGAAGGTATCCTGTTGTCTTCACGCTGCGTCCTCTTCAGAGCTCCCGTACCTCCACTGCTGTAGCAGACGGGATACAAGTCCCCATCCTGCTTTCCAGTCAGCACCAAGTGGTTCTGTACGTATACTTTCGCCTGTCCGCCGCCGAAGACCACACTGCCTCCACGATCATCAATGATGCGGACCGATATGATTTTGGCGGTGGCCTCCTCGTCAACGTAGACCTTCTTGAAAGTGATGGCCTGTTTATCGTTGACGTTAGACCGAATCGTAAGCGTGCCAACTTCAGTCGGTCGAAGAGACTGTCCCTTGATGCCCATGATGTTGAAGCACTCCCACGGCTCCAACAACCGCACGTTGAAAAGTTCTGAGCGGTCATACGTTATGTGGTGAGTGGCGGCTGAGTCCAGAAACCATTCCGTCGGACGCTCGCTGTTGTATGCTACGAACGCTACCTGCCGCGGAACTCCTGGCCCCCTAGCTGATCCACCGGATCCTGGCTTGCTGCCGCTAGCTCCGCTGCCACTACCTCTGTTACCACTGTTGTTGTACCCACCCTTATAGCCAGAATTTGACGACTGCTTCAGCACTTTAAGCTGCCTGCAGTCCTTTTGTAGCAGGCTACATTTCCCTTAGAATATTTTAACGATTACTTTTAACAATAACTGTTAATTTGTTAAACGATCTGACTCAAGTTTCGTACATGTTCCGAGTTTCGTCACATGTCGCGAACTGGGCAGTTGTTCGTAAGCGAATCTAACGGGCTGGGGCCCCGGGCCCCACCAACATTATCCTAGTACGGCAAGGTCCGTAGTAGAGATTATCCGGCAGGTAGGCCGAGATATAAGCTACCCGGGCGGGGTGTTCTGGCCAGACACTGACGTATCACATTACTAGGTGTTCGGAGTTCAAGACTCCGCTGCCGCCGTCTCTAACCGTTACGTACACATCTTATGTACGCTAGTGCTTGCCGCTTGGTTGGACTTCTTCCTACATCGACGAGGACTAATAACTCCACGCTTCCGCTCTGTCAGTCCTCCCGTCAGGTGAGCGACTGCTACACCTTTACCACGTGCCCAGGTTTATTACAGTAGTAGCAGATGACTTGCTTCCGACTGTGTCCCGAGCTGTTGTTAGCCGGCCCCCGGCTACCATAACCAGAAGTAGAAGCGCCGAACGTCGAACCGCCGACAGACGCGAAGGCTGCCGACTCGGTAGGCTTGCCCGACCTACCGTTAGCCGTCTCGATAGAGAGAAGCTTTGCTGTGACGCTCGCCATGTCCAAATCGCCGTCGCGCATTAGTAATGTAGTCGTCACCACGCTGTACCGACTGGGTAGACCAACTAGGACGGTGTACGCCAGCTCGGAGTCGTTGATTACGTGGCCGACTCCCAATAAATCCGTTTGCAGCTGTCTTGCACGCGCAAAGTACATCGGGAGAGGTTCACCGTCGACCATCTTAAAACGGCTGAATTCTTGACGTAGAGACACCTTGCGGGCGTTGTTGTTGGCAGCAAACATAGATCCCAAGGCGTCCCAGGCCTTCTTCGCGTTGGCAGCACTGGTAACCATCGGCAAATGATGATCCTTGACGTTCTTGATGAGCAGATTGATGACCTTCCGTGATTGTCGAATCTGCTCCTCGTTGCACGGCTCGGCGAGCAGGGATTGCTCAAGCCCAAGCTCCATGCACATCGCGCTAAACCTGATTTGCCAGGTGGAGTAGTTGTGGAGGTCCAGCGGCTCATCAAGCTTATCCTTGACCATTGTCGATAAGGGATAGAAATAACAATCGGACGATAGCTGTCGGCGCTACTCGGGGCTCATAACCTATTGAAGAATTGGCGACGGTGACGGCTAACGCAGATTGTTATCTCGGAAGAATTGCCGGCGGCGTGTTAAGACCAGCAAAGCGCCGGACCCCCATTGGGTCCTATTACTGTGGCTACCATTCACTGGTATATGAGTGTCGGTCATTTCCAACACGGCGAAGATATTTAGCACGATAAAATGTTACAAGTTATGTAAAGAGTATTATTAGCGTTCGGCAGGACTTGAGGAGATTCCTTTGAGGAATACCGATCGTAGTGAGATAAACAAATAAGCGCAGTCACCGCCCTAAATACCGGCGCTAGCGGAAAACTCGTACATTCCGCGATCTAACTGCACGTACATTCCGCGATCTCACTGCGCCGTCCTGACGGTGCCCTAATGTCTATCACTTAGCTACCGGTTATACATCGGTAGCCCCATAACGTTCTGGGGTAAGTCTTCCCCATTAGTCAGGCGCAGACCCGGGGTCAAATCCCCTGGTCGACAACCACACGAGTTGGGAGAGGACCGTTTCCTCAACACCACCACCATCACAGGTCGAACCTGCTGCCCCAGGAGGGGGAGGAGGGCGGCCTGGCGTGTCCGGCAGTCGTACGGCACCGCTGCTGTTGCCGTCGCTGGAGAAGTCGCCAAGTCGCCGAAAAGGCTCACAGCTGGCGGCGACGGCACGTCCTCACTGTACGGCAGCGCCCGTGTAGCCACGGCGGCGGCGCCTTCCGCCGCTGATCGCGCTACTTGGGCGCCACAGGGTGGTGGCGGCTGCCGTCTGAATGGCTGCGTGATGGAAAGGATGGTATCATAGCGGGATGCCGTGATGTCCGGGAAGCCGAGCCAGAGAGGGTGTCTCCTGGGCTTCGACTCCGCCTCCGCCAGGATCTGGGCACGGAGGCTGCAGCGGCAGCGGAGGCGCGAGGCGGCGGAGATGATGAAGCTCGGAGAAGGGCATTACCCTTGGCGGTGGCGACGGAGGCGGCGGAGATGATGAAGACGACGGAGGCAGTGTGTTGGAAATGACCGACACTCATATACCAGTGAAATGTAGCACAGTAATAGGACCCAACGGGGATCCGGCGCTTTGCTGGTCTTAACACAGTGGTGCCGAAGAGGAAGTGGAGCCGAGTGCTGAAGCTCCCGCCGGCGGTGGGGTCGCCGCCGCCGCCACTGCCTCAGCCGCCGCCACACCACCCGCCAATGCATTCCGCAGCGGCAACCAGTCGGGCAGGTCGTTGGGCGGCACTGGCAAAGGTAACAAGTTCCGGGAGAAGTACGGCACCATGGCGGCAGCCACGGGGCTTCGTACGGCACCTGGTCGCAGCGGCCGCCCCGCGCAGACGGCACCAGCGACCCATAGGGCGCAGATGCGCGCGGCGGCAGTGTTGGCGGCAGCGGCGGCGGTAACTCCGGCGCTCGCGTGTTGTCAACCGTCATCGCGGGAAGCGCAGGCCACATCAGCGGCAACGGTGTTGCGTCGCCGTACGTCCCACGTGGATCAATCTCAGCCCGGTTGGCGTCACCCAAGCGGCCCAGAGGGGATTTCGGTAGTTACGGCAGCGGCAGCGGCGGCGGCGGTGGCGGCGGTGGCGGCTTGGCCAGCGGCGGCAGCTTCAGTGAGGGGGCTTTCGCCAGCGGCATGATCGTCCTTGGCGGTAATGGCGACTCGGCGGAGAGGTCCAAGCTGCCACCAGTGTCGGAAATCCCTATGCCGTACTTTATGATATGCCGTTGAGCTCCGATCGGATATGAAAGGGCTGCGGGGCTAAGCAAGCCATATGGCTTCTACCGCCGCCGCCTATGGGCCAAGGACGCCATATATATGGGCCAAGGACCGGCAGCGGAGCAGCGGCAGCCGACGCCGCCGTCACTGTCACCGTCGCCGTCGCCGCCGCCGCCGCCACGCTCTGCTTCTCCGTTCCGCGGGTCGCTGTCACGCGACGACTCCATGTCGCCTTGCAGCCAAGGTCAGGTCTCCGCCGCCGCCAGCTCGGTGAGTACGAACTCCAGTCCCGAGCACCACGCTGATCGTGCAGGGAGCCCGACTCCGTTGTTGATGTCGTCGGGCCGCCCGGGGACTCGCATCCCGGTGGTAGATCCCCGTAGCCCAGTCGGCAGTAGCAACCGGAATTCCAGCAGGCTCATGTTCAGGCACAGCCACAGCTACTGCCACAGCTACAGCCGGGGCCGCCGCCGTCGCCGTCCCGCAAATCGCCTCCGTCCTCCGCAGAAGCACTACAGCCGGTACCAGTAGTGGCGGCAGCAGCAGGAGGCCAGACGGCGGCTGCAGCAGTAGCAGGGGAGGCGGCGCGCTGCCGTCGCCTTTCTCCAGGGGGGGCCAGCGGGTGGTGGCATGGTAGGCAGCAGCAGCGGCGGCGGCGGCGGCGGCGGCGGTGCAAGCGCCGGTGGCGGGGACGGCAGTAGCAACCGGAATTCCTTATGCCTGGGGCCGGGAGCGGAAGGAGGCGGCCAACGAGGTTAGAGTTTTGAGGTGTCATACTCTAGTGCTCACGGATTGGACGAGCTTAGTAACTTGTAGATCATCCGGACAGGGCAACAGCATCAATTTCGACATTTCCCTAAACATCCAACCCTGACATCAATGTGATGAACAGCGCCAAGAAATATGGTCGTCATAAGGTCGTCAGATGAAGATAATATTTCGCAACGAGAGTATTTTTTAAGGAGATACTCCACGAAATTTAGTGATTTACAAAGTCTTGTCGTGTCGAAGCCTAATGTTGTGGCGCGGTGCGGTGTGGTGTGCCATTGGCGTGTTTGTGTGTGTATGTATGTGTGGGTGGGGGAGAGGTGGTGACTTGGTGAGATGGAAACGAAGGGGGAAGGATAAGGGAGTGGGGGGGGGGGAAATAGCCGCGTTAGGGATGGAGGCGGTGGAAGAGGAGAGGAGAGAGCCATTCAAAAAGGGAGGAGGTGGGTTTTAGGGGATCACTGAACCCAGACATGGACAGGCCTAGACGGCATACAGCAGTAGCAATGATAATTATGACATAATACATTACATATATACTGCTTTTGTACTTAAAATCCTTGCCTGCTTACCCGCCGCCGCCCCTCCATAACTCCATTCCTTTGCTCATCTTCCCCCCCAGCTCCCTTCAGCATGTGGTCGGGTGCGGCCGTCTCCACCCTCTCCGCCTTCTCACAAACCGTGAGGTCGCTTCCGAGCTGCCATCCAAGTCCTCACGGCGCCGCCAGGGCCCAACACCCGCCCGGGTTGTCAAGCGGCGGCGGCGGCGGCGGCGGGGGCGGCGGGGGCGGCGGGGGCGGATCTCACAGGCAGTTGCTGATGTCAATGTCGTCGATCTCGTCCACTGCTACCGCCGCCCCCTCTCCCGCCGCCGTCGCCACGCAGTCGCCGCCAGCACCGCCGACAACTCCCGTACAGCTATCACCGCCGACAGACGCCACGGCGGAAGGCGTTACAGTGAACGGTGAAGTACGGGACGGATGCGGCTGCAATCGGGTGGTGCAGCCGCCGCTGCCGCCATCGGGCCTGGCGCCGGTAGATGCGGCGGTAATGGCGGTAATGGCGGTAATGGCAGCCAGACCAACGAACCAGCTGCCGTACGCACCGGTCGCGACGCAGGTTGAAGCTCCACCCCGGGGGCTTGTCGAAGGCCTTGCACACCCAGCAAACGTAAGCGGCTTTGGTGGCGACAGTATCACATCGCGACGAACGACAGTTGGCGTCACAGCCCTGGATGCTGACACCGTACCGCAGATTCCCAGCACCGGCAGCGGGTACGATGTCTGCGCCCCTGTTTATGTGCCGTACGGTTGAGAGATGGGGCTCAGGTGAGGTGGTGCAAGAAGCGCCACTGTTGGCAGCGGCAGTAGCGGTGTCAGTGCAAGCGGCAACAACGGCGGCGGTGGCAGTATCACTCTGGGTAACAGGACGCTGTCGTGGGCCTTACGCACCGCGCCAGCGGGGTGGGATTCCACGTTTTCCCGTACGGGATCGTCTCCTGATGGCGGCAGCCGCCGCCACCGCGGCAGCGGCGGCGGGTGCGGCAGGGTCGCTGCCAGCACCGGCATCGAGGGCGGCACCGAAACCTTGGAAGTAAACAGCGGTGCTCCCGTCGGCCGTACGGCAGATAGGCGCATGGGACGAGCTGCTGCTGCGGCGGCTGCTGGCGTGGAGGCTGCGTTACCCAGACCCGAGTTCATGTTCGGCGAACCTAGGTCCTTGCATTCAAGGAGGTGCTCGTCCATGGCCGTTGTGGTAAGAACCGTTAGGGGTAACGGCCACGTGATAGTAATGGCAGTTAGAATCGTTGATTACGACGTGGAAGTTCATCTTGCACAGCCTTAGTAAAATTCATTCTCCTTCAGGACGTTTCTTTCCTCACTCTAAACCCTAAAACCTCAAAGCCACAAGTCCCTAAAACCCTAAAATCCTAACATTCACACCGCAGGTTGCTGCCGGGGCTGGGTCAGACACCAGCAACGCAGCAGCAACGACGCCACCAGCCGTACATTTGCAGTACGAAAACTCCCTCGGCGTGGGAACACCCATACCCGCCGCTGACATCACTCGTACGGCGGCGCTACCGTACATGTCCATCACCTCAACCGGGGACCCGGAATCACCATTTCGCGCCACAATGGCCGCCGTGAGTACGGCATCATCGCCGATCCCGTCACCGATCCCGTCGCCGTCGGCAGCGACGGCGGCGACGGTGGCGTCAATCAGAGTCCCCCCGACCTCGGAGACCGTCAGCATGGCCGTGGGCTTTCCAGGGTGGTCGCGAGGGCGATGGGGGAGCAAAGGAATGCCGCCAACATGGTACGGCAATGCCGCATCCCCCGCTGCCGCTGACAACTCCCGCCGCCGCTGCCACCCTTTCCATTCCTTCCGGTGGCGGAGCGTTCACCCCATCGTCTCCGTCAGGCCTGCAGCGATCCATACACTCACGATCTGCTGAGACATCCTCGAGGATGACATCATGCTGTACAAGTAGCGGCGGCGGCTTCGTCGGGGCCAATCTTGTGCTAAGGCACACAGTTTTCAGCCTGCACCAAACAACCACTAGCAGCAGGAAAACGGGCCACGTCTGGCCTCAGTGCCCTGTGTCGAGATAAGAAATTTAGTACCCCTAAGCTAAGCTGTGCATGTTCATCTATAGAGATAACGCGCTCGTTGTGCCAGTATTTTCGTATGGGGCGAAGTTTGGGTACCTGGTTTTATTGATGTGAAGAGCGCAATTGTGAACCCTATGGAGGAGCAGTGCATGTATTGTGCTAAGGTTCTGGAACACAGTTGTCAAGTCGCCAGGGACACTGCGCCACCAGGCCTTCATTGCCGACCTTGAGCTGGCTCTGGGGGGTGTTGCTGAGTGCTGAACGAGCAAGGTCCTAGCTTTCCCCCCAGCCAGTCTGCATGGTGACGATCTCATAGCGCATGACGCCACCGTTAGGTTGCCAGTGGGAAGCATACCATTGCCCCCGGGAGATCCCAGGATCGATACCCATTAGGGTCTAAGTCCTTCCAATGGTGGAAGGCTTTGCGCCCCTAGTTGATGGACGGTGGTGACCTGGGATAAAGTTAACCTGCGAGCCGACCAGGAACGGAGTTGGGCCGCTGTCGACCCGGCAGATTCCGTTGGATGCTGGTGGTGGGTGCGGAACCTGAGTGATCCACTGAGAAGTTGACTAGGGTGACTGGATGAGGGTGCCCTGATATACCGGGGAAGGCAGGGTTTCGCAGGGTAGCTGCCACGGGCGAAGATACACCCCCCTGTTTCACACATCATACACATAATACGCAGCATAAGTGGCTGGCCCACGCAGAAACCGCCATGCCCCAACGTTTGCATCCAGTGCTTATGCATTTCTGGTTAGGCTGTTGGGAGTTAGAGATTAACTGGCCTAACTGCCGTGAGTGCACAGTGTGCACCTGCAGGCTTTGTGACTGCGGGGTGGTTGAAGACGAAATGCATGTCTTTGTGGAATGCCCGGCGTACAATACATGGGCTAAGTACGAGCGTGACCTCGCGTTTCAAGGGCGCGATTGTGCATGATTATATTTATGGACCCCCGCACTTGTGTGGAACTTGTAACTTAAAAGGGCTGAAGTCATGTTCCCAGTGTCGATGAGAATGGAGGCATCAGACTGGCACTCTTTACCTTGAAACCTCATAGTCAAACCCTTAGGAACGGAGAAAGGTGAAGGAGGGACGCTTCCCTATCGCAGCAACAACATCAAACAGTGTGGTACATATTTCGGAAGTGCAAAGTATGCGAGTTGAAGGGATGAGTGCAGAAGTTCGTCTTTGTGTTACAAGATTGACAAGGCTTGGCAGTTAGAGCAGCAAAGACAGCAGCATCCTGATGATGCATGGGTTGCACTAATGACAAAGTCTGCATAAGCCGAGCAAACTTGCCACTTGCTGAGGTGATGCTCACACACACAAACGAAAATCCTCCCTACCCGCAATATGACCCATTGTGCAATGCTCTGCAGGAAGTCCCCGCCTCCTCATTTTAGTCATGATCCTATCCGACCAATAAGCGGGTATCGTTCACATGGCCAACAGCCATGTGAAACACAAAACCCAAATCTACAGCAAAAGCAAACAGTTGGGAAGCCTGCCATAATGAAGCGTCCTCTTCTGCCACTGACCAACATAGCTTGGTTATTGGCACGGGCTCCACAACAATAATGTGGAGAGGAGACCCTGCACAAGTACGGATGAAACGGTTAACTATGTGGATTCCAACGATTAACGGTTGCATTTAAGCGTGAACAGCAGTTTAACCCCTAAGCTTGCGGCCCATGCTTACCGTGCACGATACCGTGCTGAGGCGCCTCATGTACGTTGCAGCCTCGTGCCAAGCTCCACTTGTGTTCCGAATCACGCTAGGCAACCCCCCAAATGCAAACCCCCGAACCGCATTGTTCCAGGTAAACCCCCAATAATCATCGGTCCATGCAAAACCATGAACCATGTTATGCCGGGTAACCCCCACGAAAACAACAGTCCATGCAAACCCCTGAACCACATTGTGCCTGGTAACCCCCCAATTATCATCGGTCCATGCAAAACCATGAACCGCGTTGTGCCAGGTAGCCCCTGCGAAAATAACGGTCCATGCAAACCCCCAAACCACATTGTGCCAGGTAACCCCCGCGAAAACAATGGTCCATGCAAACCCCCAAACCACATTGTGCCAGGTAACCCCCGCGAAAACAATGGTCCATGCAAACCCCCGAACCACATTGTGCCAGGTAACCCCCCAAAAGCATCGGTCCATGCAAACCCCCAAACCACATTGTGCTTGGTAACCCCCCAAAAGCATCGGCCCATGCAAACCCCCGAACCGTGTTGTGCCAGGTAACCCACGTGAAAATAACGGTCCATGCAAACCCCCAAACCGCATTGTGCCTGGTAACCCCCAAAAAGCATCGGTCCATGCAAACACACGAGCCACATTGTGCCAGGTTACCCCCGTGAAAATAACGGTCCATGCAAACCCCCGAACCGCATTGTGCTTGGTAACCCCCCAAAAGCATCGGCCCATGCAAACCCCCGAACCGTGTTGTGCCAGGTAACCCACGTGAAAATAACGGTCCATGCAAACCCCCAAACCGCATTGTGCCTGGTAACCCCCAAAAAGCATCGGTCCATGCAAACACACGAGCCACATTGTGCTTGGTAACCCCCCAAAAGCATCGGCCCATGCAAACCCCCGAACCGTGTTGTGCCAGGTAACCCACGTGAAAATAACGGTCCATGCAAACCCCCAAACCGCATTGTGCCTGGTAACCCCCAAAAAGCATCGGTCCATGCAAACACACGAGCCACATTGTGCTTGGTAACCCCCCAAAAGCATCGGCCCATGCAAACCCCCGAACCGTGTTGTGCCAGGTAACCCACGTGAAAATAACGGTCCATGCAAACCCCCAAACCGCATTGTGCCTGGTAACCCCCAAAAAGCATCGGTCCATGCAAACACACGAGCCACATTGTGCCAGGTTACCCCCGTGAAAATAACGGTCCATGCAAACCCCCGAACCGCATTGTGCCTGGTAACCCCCCAATTATCATGGGTCCATGCAAAACCATGAACTGCGTTGTGCCAGGTAACCCCGCGAAAATAACGGTCCATGCAAACCCCCAAACCGCATTGTACCTGGTAACCCCATCATGCTACTGCAGGTTTTATTTGAAACCCTTGCACCCGTACCGCACCGTACATTACTGTAAGGAACCGCACCATACCGTGTGGCATTCATATCCGCGGTACCGTGGCAGCAGTTGCCGGAAGGCGTCATTGTGGAGCGATAGCACGGCATCCATTACCGCGACGGGCAGCGTTTCCCACAACGAGGTCATTAAACACAGGCACATACTGAGATACACAGCAATCATGCTTGGATGGTGGCTAGCAATGCTAATCCGGACTTTCTTTTAGGGCTGGACACCTTTCCTTAAGGGGTCTGCTCCGCTGTGCTTTGCTACTGTTGCTCCTGCTGTTGCTGCTGCTGCCACCAACCGCCAGCCAAGTACGACTGCGTAATCACGCGATACACGGTGCAGGAAAACACAATCGGCACAGCGATACGAAACATGTAGTACACGCCACGATACGGCACGGATCCATATCGCCGACTTACCGCATGTATCATCTGGAGGGTGCTTGCACCGTAGATACCGCCAAGCGCCGCCGGTCAACAGGAGGGTACACGGTTCGGGGAACAGGTGGGGCGGGGTGGGAGGGGATGATATCGTTTGCTTTGCTACTGCTTTGCTGCTACTGCTGCTGTCGCAGCAGACCGCCAGGCAGACATGATTGCACGCTCCCAACAAAATGCGGAACTGAAAACCCTAAACAGTACAACCAATCGCAAAGCACGAGGTATCTTGAAATCCAGGGGCTCATGCAAGGACTGCAGCTCTTGTAGCGCCCAATCGTTGCGCCCTCGGCATTGGTGTTGATATACGGCCGCCGCGCAGCCATAAGGACGCACCAGAGGCAGGCGGGAGGACGGGGCAGGAGGATGGGCGGAGGGGAAGGAATAATCAGCAAGGTACGATGAGGTGGTTCATGAGGCCGTCTTGTTTGGGTTCACGGGCGAAAAGACATGCATAAAATCTTATCCATAATAGCTCACGCATTCCTACAGGTGTTTGCTTTGCCTTGTAACGATCACTGTCGCTGCTGCTGCTGCCGCTTCTGCTGCCAGCCGCCAGCCGAACACGATAGCAAGGAAACGCCCAACATGGCACCGGACAATACACCAGGCGCTGCACAGGGTACGACGAACTGCACTGTGAAGTGCAGTACAGCACGCAACGGCACTGGACGCAACGCCTACGTACCCCATCAAAGCCCACACTAAAGGTTTTCGAAATCATCAGTTCCTGCTTAACCTGTTTGCTTTGAACGCATAGGCCCAGCATGTCATCTCCCCGTCGCTCCATGTCACCGAGCCCTAACATGGGACGAGACACGGACGAGACACGGAACATCGCACGCTGAAAGGTAGATGTAATTGTCGTCCTGCTCACAGCATTCATCACGCAGATCTTCCAGTTTCTGCCTGTAAGCGGGCAAACAGAAGCAATTGTGAGGACAAACTTTGCGATGTAGTCTTCCTGGTGCTGCTATCCAATTGCCTGACCCTTAAATGCATCAAAACATTTCATAGCTCATGCATTCTGG
>NW_003307614.1:651800-652680 GCF_000143455.1 Volvox carteri f. nagariensis
GCCCTCCTTGCCTCTACGGTATATGTTTAAATTTGAAACTGTAGTCAGCCCAACCTTACAGCAACGATACCGGCAGCGTCGCTGCGCAGCTCCGTTCTCCGTGTATTTTTCTCCGGGCAGCCTGAGTTGTGGTGCATCCTATATATACGCTTAATACGGTACTAGGAGTAAGTAGCATCTACGTAGAAACGGGCCCGGAGCCCAGAAATGGAACGGGTCGCTGACGTCCCAGCACACGGCGAGTCCAATCGGGACCCTTCTGACTTTGCTCTTACCAATAAGAATCTTGTTTGTTGCTACGTGTGCCGCCTAATCAAGTCGCGCAACCAGGTGCGGTGTTTGTTGCGGTGGAGCGTTGAGGACGCTGCTCAGCCGATTCCCTTTTGCAGTTCCATGATTCGGGTTGTGACAACTGTAAATAAAATCTTTTTGGACCTAGCATTTCATTTGAAGACTACACGACACCAAACTTCTCGGGGTAAGGACTGAGGCTTTTAAACGATTCGGGGACTTTGTTCTTACGGGCGAGGATGGAGGCAGTGAGAGGATTCATAAGCACATGGCCTAACAATGTTGCTTGCAGAATGATCGCTTAATACGGTTTGTTATACTCGTAAAGTTGTGTCTTCAGTAATCTCTTCCTACCCCATGTGCACGTGTAATTTACGTGATGATGGTTCGAATTCTCTATGTGCCGTACACAGACATCGCCTCCTTCACCAGCATGTGTGGTCAGGTTCCGCCCCACCGAGTCATGGCGTTCCTCAACGACCTCTTCACCACTTTTGACCAGCTGGTGGGGAAGCATCAAGTTTACAAGGTCGAGACCATCGGAGGTACGGCATTGTACATTGATCTCTATTATGGACCCTAAGGCCAG
>NW_003307614.1:652731-657220 GCF_000143455.1 Volvox carteri f. nagariensis
TTCGACGCCAGGAGAAGCCCCAAGGGCCCACACACCAAAGCATCCGCCACCCACCAATTAAAGTAATTTCTACGTGCTGCACAATACGCACCCGAAAATCCAATGTACTCCCCGGGCTGAGGGACAACCTCGGCAGGTTTTCTGGTACGACAGTCAACCCCCAACTGCAACAATCGCCTCGGACCTCTTCCAATAGCTGAATTCGTGTCGGTATTCTTTATTTATGCACCTCCTTGCCTCTACGGTATATGTTTAAATTTGAAACTGTAGTCAGCCCAACCTTACAGCAACGATACCGGCAGCGTCGCTGCGCAGCTCCGTTCTCCGTGTATTTTTCTCCGGGCAGCCTGAGTTGTGGTGCATCCTATATATACGCTTAATACGGTACTAGGAGTAAGTAGCATCTACGTAGAAACGGGCCCGGAGCCCAGAAATGGAACGGGTCGCTGACGTCCCAGCACACGGCGAGTCCAATCGGGACCCTTCTGACTTTGCTCTTACCAATAAGAATCTTGTTTGTTGCTACGTGTGCCGCCTAATCAAGTCGCGCAACCAGGTGCGGTGTTTGTTGCGGTGGAGCGTTGAGGACGCTGCTCAGCCGATTCCCTTTTGCAGTTCCATGATTCGGGTTGTGACAACTGTAAATAAAATCTTTTTGGACCTAGCATTTCATTTGAAGACTACACGACACCAAACTTCTCGGGGTAAGGACTGAGGCTTTTAAACGATTCGGGGACTTTGTTCTTACGGGCGAGGATGGAGGCAGTGAGAGGATTCATAAGCACATGGCCTAACAATGTTGCTTGCAGAATGATCGCTTAATACGGTTTGTTATACTCGTAAAGTTGTGTCTTCAGTAATCTCTTCCTACCCCATGTGCACGTGTAATTTACGTGATGATGGTTCGAATTCTCTATGTGCCGTACACAGACATCGCCTCCTTCACCAGCATGTGTGGTCAGGTTCCGCCCCACCGAGTCATGGCGTTCCTCAACGACCTCTTCACCACTTTTGACCAGCTGGTGGGGAAGCATCAAGTTTACAAGGTCGAGACCATCGGAGGTACGGCATTGTACATTGATCTCTATTATGGACCCTAAGGCCAGTTGGGCTTGCAAGTGGCTTCACCTCGGTAGGTTTCTCGGGACATCCGTGTTTCAGGTTCGGTCCATTGATGTGCGCGAGCTTATGATCTCCACCCGAATCTCGCCCTCTGGCTTAGGATAGAGGTACACGCTGCTGGGCGCATGGTAATTTTCAGGGGGTTCCGTCCAGCAGGCCCCCCCCAGTTGGTCATCCTCGGGTGATGGAGGCCCCCCACGTGCATACCCCTCCACGGGTCATAGCTGCGGCCAGTCGCGCTGTTCGTTGTGCAGAGTGGCTGGGGAGAACGTCTTGTTTGGTCGTGCTCCTATAGTGATGTCGCCAACTCTTCATCCCCTCTCAACCGTCACTGCATATTCGTACATATATTGGTGAGTGACGTCAACATCCAACCGGTGGATCAGCCCGCATTGCGACGGAAGATATGCTTTGTACTACTGTTCATTGTTTTAAGTTCTGTACGGAAGGTCGGAAGTACGGAAAGCTCGTGATTGGAGAGCGACATGAAGTGTTGTGCTGGGCGGGATGACTGTCGTAGAAAAAGTTCGGGGAAATACCGTGCGAATGGGTGGCGTGTGTGCGTACGGCGTTCGTGTGCGTGTGCGTGTGCGTGTTTCACAAACGACGTTCATGTCAAACCCGCGCCGCCTCCGCTTCCACGTCCTCAGGTCTGTTGCCTATTTGGGAAATGCCGTCGGGCTACATCGGATCTTTGCGTACGACCCGCCAGCGCTGGACAGTTTGTGGGATGCCGTACGAGCCGGCAAGACGTGGAGCGGTCTCGTCTGCATGCCGTCACACCTAGATCTCCGGGGCCTGCGGGACGCCGCCAGCGCCGCCGCCAAGTCCACGTCACCATGCGCCAACGCGCCCTCAGTGCGGCCGCCGACGCCACCGCTGCCGTCGTCCCCGAAAGCATGCCATGGAGCCAGGGGCTTTTTTACGGCGGTGGCGGCAGCGGTGGAGTCGGTGGCGACGCCGCCGCCGATACGGACGTCGTGGGCTTGCTGCTACAGCAGCTGCAGCGGCACGGGAGCGGCACGGGCTCGCGGGTCGGTGGCGGCGCGACGGCGGCTACAGCTACGTGCGCTTCGGCGGCGGCGGTTGCTGTACCTGTCGGCTCTGGACGAGGGGTGGGGGAGAGGAGCACAGCTGTCGTTACCGCGGCCGCCGCTGGCTGTGGCAGCGGTGACAGCGGTGGCGGCGGCGGCGGGGGCTCCTGGGGATTCGGCTGTGTATCGCATCTGCCGTCCGCCAGCTTGCCATGACCACAGGCGCCGCCGGCCGAATGCAACGCCAGCGCCGCCGGTTCACTCTCTCCTGACGTGGTGGCCACTATTACAGGGCCGCCGCCGCCGCGAGCTACTGCAGCCACAGCCGGCGGCAGTAGCGGTGGCGGCTGCAACAACAGCGGCAGCCGCGGCAAACCCGTTATGAAGCTGCCGCGCAACGTCTCGGCACCCACCTTTCACAGCGTTGCGAGCTCTAGTCGTCCTCTGCCGTCGGTACTGGAGGCGGAGGCAAGCTGCGGCGGCAGCGTTTGCGGCAGCGGAAGCGCCGCCGCCGTCAGCGTGGCGACCCTTCTGGCGCACCGTGCCAGCTGGAACGCCGACCAGACATTCCCAGCCCAAGCTGGAACGTCGCTGTACGGCAGCTCTCCGTTGACGACGCCGTCAAGGCAGCTATCCACTTCGGCGTCCGTCGGTAGCGGCGGAGCTGGCGGCGGCGGCGGCGGCAGTGCAGGACTGTTTGGTCCTTTGGGCCTGATCCACAGCCCTTCTTCAGCTCAGCTGTCGTACTGGGCCAACTCCCGCCGTACACTCATTCACAGGTCAAACAGCCTGGCGCAGACGGAGTACGCCCTGGACGGTAGCTACCGCGCCATGCGGATTGCGGCGTCAGCGGCGTCTCAGGGCCTTCTAGGCCAGGGGCCTACTACTGCTTTCGCTGGCGGCGGCGGCGGGTGGTCGTACGGCAGCGCTGACGGCCTTCAGTGCTGCAGTCCCCGCGGCTTGGATGCGTCCCTCGCGGATCAGATGTCGGGTCCCAAGTTTGTGCCGCCCCTGGTAGCTAGTACGGCAGCGGCAGCGGCGCCAGCAGCGACGGCGGCGCGGAGAGTCCTAAGCGCCAGCGTGACGAGCGTGCGAGCTTCATGCGGCGGCGGCGGCGGCGGCGGCGGCGGCGGCGGCGGCGGCGGCCTCCGAGGATTCTCTGTGTCGAGCGGTGCTACGACCAGTTTAGCGACGGCGGGAGAGGAGCTCGCGCATACCGAGGCGACGGCGGCGGCGGCGGCGCCGTCACCGCTTCTGCCCAGAGCATCGCCGCCGTACGTTAGCAACTGCTGCTGGCATGAGGTTCAAGCAAACCTGGTTCTGGATCCGGTTTCAACGGAATGGAATCTGGTGCTCGCGTTCCATGACGTCATGTCGTACGTGCAGGCTGAGCTGGAGGTTAGACAGGTCTTAGATGCTGAGGTGAGAGAGCTTTGTTGTGCAGTCACAAATGGAAAAGGCAAAGCGATATGTATAAATGTTATTGCATCCGTTGGGATTTGAATGGTGTACCTTCCAGCTTTGCGGAATGAAATTCAAAACGAATCTGTGTGGCCTTTGATCCCATTTTCTTTTGGGCCGTGCTCTCGACGGCTCACCTTCCTGGACCTGGATCTGGATCTTGATGCTTCATGGATGGTACGACGGCGGGTTCGCACCACCCGCCGTACAGCACCGCATCCTTGAAGAAGTCTTTCCGAGACACGTGCTGGAGGTGATGACGTCAGACAAGTGCCGTACATCGACTTTTGGCGGCGGCGGCGGCGGATGTCCCTCCCTGGTGCGCACTTCCTCCTTGTCATCGACTTACACTGTCAGCGGCGGTGCCGCCGCCACCGCCGGCAGGCAGCTGTCGTGTGGCGGACGTGGCGTGGGCCAGCCGGCACCTGCGCTAGCCGGCGGCGACGACGCAGCCGCTGCCGCGCCGATGGCGACGGTCTTTGGGCGCAGTTCGGCGCCAATCCTGTGCTCGCCAAGGAGCCCTGCCCGGGCGGCGGCGGCAGCGGCGGCGGCGGCGGTGGCGGCGATACCTGACGGCCCTAGCGGTGGCGGCAGCGACGTCGGCGGCGTCGGGGCTGTCGTGCCTCATAGCCTGGCACACGATTTGTTCTCGCCGCCGTCGTCAACCACTGACGGCAATGCCGCCGCCACCGACCCCGCCATCGCAACACGCCGTATTCAGCCGTACCTCGCCGCAATGTCTGGCCGCAGCGCCACCGCCGCCTCGGCCACCGCTGCTGCCGCCGCAGCCACCAACGGCTGCAGTGGAGAGCGCCGCAGCATCAGCACGAATTTAGGCGCGTCTTGTAGCCTGGCGTCGTATAACCACTGCA
>NW_003307614.1:657270-661452 GCF_000143455.1 Volvox carteri f. nagariensis
CTGCGTACACCACATTTCAACTCTCCAAGACCCCAGTGCGATGTTGCGTCGGCGTGAAGCAAGGGCCCCCATTGTCAACGCTTCTAATCAACGCAGTCAAGCTCACATCGTCTTCCGCTGCTGGTGAGTGACGCCGGATGCACGGTCGCCCGTACATGTCGTACGTTAGTTAGAACGCGCCTAGATTTCCGGCCGTGAGGCCGTTACACGTCGTATCAAGGTCGGCCATCGTTCTTGGATTCTATGGGTGAAGGCGCGTTGCAAATGGATAGACGAGTTGGTGACGGAGGGGGATTTCGGTATGAAATTGTGCTCCGTGTATTTTTCTCCGGGCAGCCTGAGTTGTGGTGCATCCTATATATACGCTTAATACGGTACTAGGAGTAAGTAGCATCTACGTAGAAACGGGCCCGGAGCCCAGAAATGGAACGGGTCGCTGACGTCCCAGCACACGGCGAGTCCAATCGGGACCCTTCTGACTTTGCTCTTACCAATAAGAATCTTGTTTGTTGCTACGTGTGCCGCCTAATCAAGTCGCGCAACCAGGTGCGGTGTTTGTTGCGGTGGAGCGTTGAGGACGCTGCTCAGCCGATTCCCTTTTGCAGTTCCATGATTCGGGTTGTGACAACTGTAAATAAAATCTTTTTGGACCTAGCATTTCATTTGAGGACTACACGACACCAAACTTCTCGGGGTAGGGACTGAGGCTTAAAAATCGGGGACTTTGTTCTTACGGGCGAGGATGGAGGCAGTGAGAGGATTCATAAGCTCACGTCTTGTAGCCTGGCGTCGTATAACCACAGCACCTGCACAGCCCATGGAGTGTACGACAGTTGCGACGATCGTACAAGCTTCGGCTGCTTCAGTCATCAACTCATGCGAGCGGTGATAACATCGCAGAGCCTTGCGGCTTTGACAGCTGCGGCGCCGTCACCGCCGCCGCTGCTGCTACTGCCGCCGCCGCCGCCGCCGCATGCGCCCCAGCGCCGCCGGGCCTCTGCGGCGACGCAACGGAGGCGGCCGCCACAGCGGCCCCCGTCGCCACCACCCTCCCATCGCCGCCGCCACCTGTCCGCCCGCTACAGCTCCCCAACGCGCAATCAGCATTGGGCTCCAGCTACAGCCACAGTCACAGCGTCACCTCACCCTCCACGCCCTCGTGTGGTGGTTTCGGAGCCTTGAGCGGCGCACAGCAGTACATGGCGAGAGCGCATGAGGAGGTGACGGTGCTATTCGCAGGTGGGTTGCCGGTGGGGTGTGTTTGAACTGTGTGTGGCGGTGGTTCGACATAGCGCCCGGGGTATTACGACAACGGTTTCAACTGACGACAACGGTTTGCCGTACTTTACCGTAACTGATGCACGGTCCCTCGCTTACATAATATACAAAATACACTGTCACCATGAGCTGTTTACCTTTTTATTATAATGGATGCTTGAAGTTTTTGAATTTTTTATATTTTTTATATTTATATTTTTTATATTTATATTTTTTATATTTTTTATATTTTTAATATTTTGTTATACTCGTAAAGTTGTGTCTTCAGTAATCTCTTCCTACCCCATGTGCACGTGTAATTTACGTGATGATGGTTCGAATTCTCTATGTGCCGTACACAGACATCGCCTCCTTCACCAGCATGTGTGGTCAGGTTCCGCCCCACCGAGTCATGGCGTTCCTCAACGACCTCTTCACCACTTTTGACCAGCTGGTGGAAGCATCAAGTTTACAAGGTCTAGACCATTGGAGGTACGGCATTGTACGGCATCGTCGTACATATCATAGTGCGGAAGTGTACGGAACTGAGGCGATGCCGTTTTTGCATAATTTGGCGGAACGGCTGCCGAGAAGCGTGACTGTGTTACATTCCAGACCAGGTGTATCCTATCTTGTGTGTTCGATAGGCGCTCTCCTGTTCGATCCTTTTTTCATAGCTTTTGATACCTGTACCAAACCATCTTTTTCATATCCTCGTCTTTGGAAAACTGTCGCAAACGCTGCTTAATCTGGAAGCTGACCTAAATTGCTTCTTTCCGCTTTCGTCGAACGCAGATTGCTACATGGTGTGCGGCGGACTTGTAGAAGAGGACGCCGAGGGATTCAGGTACGACTGGTACGACCGGTACGAAACAAAAGGAAGGTTCTTTTGTTTCCCTCTTGTTGTAGCTCCCTGTTGATAAAATTTAATACGCAACTTCTTAAACATCACTCCTGCCGGTGCCAATCCATATGCCGTACCCACGCCGTACAACCACCGCCGTACATCACAGGTCCGTTACAGAGGCCGTGGATCCCCTGCACGCGCACAAGGTCTTTGCATTCGCCGCGTTGGAAGCGGCTCGCTGCGTGATGATGCCCGGTACCGGCCAGCCTGTACGACTGCGAGTAGGCATCCACAGCGGCCCCGTCATGAGCGGCATCGTGGGGCGGAAGATGCCCCGTTTTTGTCTGTTTGGCGACACAGGTGTGTGAGTTTGGGGTTATATATTTATAGTTTTTTTGAGTCTCCGTTCTCTGTGAGAGTGAAGCACCGGCCAGCAGCAATGGCGAAATGTCTTCGTGGTTCTTCTTGGGGTTTTATTCATGAATGGCTGTTTGGGGGAATATATGGGACTATTCACTGCACGACCCCGACGCGACAGGGCTACAGGTCGACCACTGGCCGCCAGGGCAGCACCCGGGGGGGGGGGCCGTACGTAGCTCCACGTGTATGTAGCTCGAAGCTTGCTGCGACAGATATGATGTATTTCTAGGCAAGTCCGCACATCGTTCGTGAAAACCTACCTTTCCACAAGATTTTACTTAATTTTTAGTAGTATTAACTTTTACTTTAATTCAGCTTTCGGTTTCTGTTGGCAGCGCATGTTGCCGGGCCCTCCTCCCCCTCCTCCTCCCCTCCCCCTCCTCCCCCTCCCCCTCCTCCCCCTCCCCCTCCTCCCCCTCCCCCTCCTCCTCCCCTCCCCCTCCTCCCCTCCCCCTCCTCCCCCTCCCCCTCCTCCCCCTCCTCCCCCTTCCGTGCGTGAATCTGTGTATCGCTCTTGCCCTTCTCGCTCCAGTCAACGTTGCCAGTCGAATGGAGTCCACGGGTGTACCTGGTGCCGTACACATTTCTGCGGCCACGCGGGCCTTATTGGGCGCCGCGGCCGACGGATTTCTTTCCACGGGGGGAATTCCCGTCAAGGGCAAGGTACGGATTGGGGAGTTGGCAGTTGACGGTTGGGAATTGATGTTATTGTTCTTTCCTGGTATTATTCGCACTTTATTCGCACTGGTCCACATGCCCACGGATCCGCCACCACGCAGTTCTCTTCACAGAGTTGTTTACCGGAGAAGTGAGGGGGGGGCATATTCCCTCCCTCACTCACTCACCCACTCAAAGAATACCAAGCGCAGCATCATTCGCATATTGGGGTGTGAAACGCAGTTCTTCATGCAGGTCGTCATCATGTCATCCTTCTCTGCGCCTCCCCCCGGCCTCACCAAACCATGTAACCCATGTGCTTGTATGACGTACGGCGCAGGGGTTCATGCTCACGTACGTGTACGACCCGTGCGGCGTCGCTCCGCAGCGCTCTCAAACAGTCTCCCGAACTGGATCAGGTGCGGAACAGGAGGGTGCCGCTGTGGCGGGTGCCGCTAAGCTATCGGGTGCCTGTCCTGATCCTGATCTACCAATCTTGACCGCTACAGCCGTGCCGGGTATTGGTAGGGAAGGTCCCCAGGTCCCGGGGGGAGAAGCATCTAGCGGTACACCGACAGAGGCGCCGCCTCCGTTGCCGCAATAGGCCATGTACGACATGACGTACATGGCACCCCAAGTGGTATGATTGTGCGCGCGTGTTGCAAAAGCGAGGACCGCTCTCTTGCGTGTGTGCCATTCCCGAATGTATATTCGACGTTTGTTGTACTGCAGCATGTACGGAGTACGGAATACGGCATAATACGGATATGGCACGTGTTTGTACAATTATGTCAGTTTTGTACTTTGGCTCGGTCCTGCGATGTCGGTTCCCGCAGCTGTGAGGGAAGGTGTTTTCCGGGCGCGTGCAGGAGGGTCCTTCGAACCCGCCATGAATATCTAGCTAGCTAGCTAGCTAGCGGGATTGTGTCTTGTAAATTATTTTGGCGCTGGCAAATATTTGTCTTGGCAGGAGTTTGTGACTGGCTTGCGAGGGTCGTGGT
>NW_003307614.1:661502-662304 GCF_000143455.1 Volvox carteri f. nagariensis
CGCAACGAGCACAGACTTTGCACGGCAAAACAACATGAGCAGCTGCGCACAAAATGCAGAAACATACTAATAAGCACACAGGCGGATCGCGGGCAGTTTTGAATATTTCATCACAAAGTAAAAACAGTAGCACCCTCACACATACCCACACATACGTATACATGCGTGCGCGTGGACACACACATACACCCTCTTACACACACCTACAGACACTTACACACGCACACGCGCGCGCGCGAGCACATTCTCACCCACATTTGAACACCAACATACAAACATACATACAATTGCGCACAAATACAAGCCACTGAACACCGCAACAATAACCATCGGCCGGCTTTCCAGCTCCTATCTGAGTTTGCTGACCTTATCTTTGCAGTTTGCTGCCTTTGTGCTTTTGCTGTCGTTGTCGCTGTTGCTGCTTGCCGGCACGACAGGAGAAAAACACCGCGCCACGAAACACCCACAGCAAGAAACTTTGCTCCGAACGTATGTACGACATCACTACATCACGAACGGACACAAAGTGGCACCCACGCAGTGAACATACGGGGAAAGACCTTCATACCGTACTCCCTACACGCCGCACCTTACCAAGGTACAACAATTTCATACCGAAATCCCCCTCCGTCACCAACTCGTCTATCCATTTGCAACGCGCCTTCACCCATAGAATCCAAGAACGATGGCCGACCTTGATACGACGTGTAACGGCCTCACGGCCGGAAATCTAGGCGCGTTCTAACTAACGTACGACATGTACGGGCGACCGTGCATCCGGCGTCACTCACCAGCAGCGGAA
>NW_003307614.1:662354-663116 GCF_000143455.1 Volvox carteri f. nagariensis
AGTCAAAGAGCCAGATGTGTGTGTGTGTGTGTGCCTGTGTGTGTGCGTGTGCCTGTGTGTGTGCATGTGTATGTGTGTGTGCGTGTGTGTTGATTAACCGCGACACGGGAGCGGGCCAACATGTGTGCACGAATGCGAGCTCCGTAGTCGAGCGACGTATACTAGTGCCTTTTCCAGTAAATAAACCGTGGAGGATTCTCCAACAAGATGCGTAGATGGTATCCAGAGCCCGGATAGAAGTGTGCGGCGCTGTGGGCAACTGCGTGTGTGTGTGTGTGTGCGTGTGTGTTTCATCTGAGCCGCGATATGAGAACCTGATGCCTGAGTTGTATCGATGTGAGCTCCGTGAAAAGCTTTTCCGTAAATTACTGTAGACATAGCTGCTTGAACATTCCTCTTCACAAAATCCCTCAGGATGCTTCCCTTCCCTGGGGCAGCCATGTTGAGGGCAGGATCAGCCGGGGGGCTTACAACCAAGCTGGTAAGAAAGGTTGTGACCTCGCTGGCCCAACATTCTGTGTTGCGGCCAAGTGCAGGTCAGCGACAAAAGCTCTGTAACATTGGGTGCCCGACTTTCCAAAACATAATTGTAGTGGCCTCTGTGACAGCTCACAGTACGGCAGAAGCTTAGTTAGGCTCCTGGCCCCTACCACCGTCCATATGAACGCGCGCTGCTCCTGGACCATATGGATTTGTCACTCGGCATTCTCCAAGTTCACATTGAAAAACCCGGATCCCCACACTTGCACTTCGTAGGAAAGG
>NW_003307614.1:663166-664038 GCF_000143455.1 Volvox carteri f. nagariensis
AATGGAAGGTAACTGCAGGCCGGCTGCCATGGGGTGGGGGTGGGGGTGGGTGGTGGGGGTGGGTGGTGGGGGTGGTGATGCCTGGAAGCCGGAGATGATGTCGACTTTACAATCATGGCGCAGAATGCAGACCTGCAAGTACGTACATACGTACATACATACAAATGTATACACCCTTTATTCACGACGCGGCTTGTCATGCGCATATATAAAGCGATTTGTTACCGTACATGCGGGGCACTCCTCTTTTTGCTCAAATTCGAAGTATTGGAATTTGCGAATGCATGCATCGCATGCTATGTATCGCGAATACCGGTAACTGGCATCGGCAACCGTTAACAACCGTATTAAACCGGTTTGCTGACTTTGGACTTTACGACCCATGGGCCATGTCCCTTTAAAACAGTGAAAATCACAAAATCGACATGTCCTAGTCATTAACCGTTAGCGCTAACGGTCGGTCGGTCATTGAAGTGCTGCTTGTTTATTTCCTAGGGTTGTCAGGACGCGTCTTGCGTCTTGGCATCTTTCAAAGGTTGATCCGTCGTCGCAAGAGTCTCCTAATCGGAAAAGAGAGAGGGGAAGACAGAGGGATAAGCGTATGCGAAAGGAGATGCGCGCGGCGTCTGGCGCGCGCGCGCGAGCGAGAGGGTGTGAGTCGTAGCAAGGGTGAGGGGGATGGAGGAAGCGAGAGCGTGAGAGGAGTGTTGGTGGAACAGCAGGTCCCATTTTGATGTGGGAAGCAGGTGGTGCTGGTGGTGTCATAGATGTCGTTAAATGTCGGTGCATTGCCGAGCGCTTTGGTGGTGTCAGTGATCTGTTGCGGAGGATGAGAGGGAAGGGAACGGAGGGACACAGGAGTCAAAGAGCCA
>NW_003307614.1:664184-665252 GCF_000143455.1 Volvox carteri f. nagariensis
AAACCCGGATCCCCACACTTGCACTTCGTAGGAAAGGACAGGCAAGGCCAGCGCATTATAAAATGACAAGTAGAGCTTGGGTACGGTACGTAACTTTTCACGACAGAGAGAAGTGCAGGCGGCAAACCGTTGGCCTGTCCCGTAGTGCATCCCGAGGTACTGTGCCGATTCATTATGGGGCAATACACGCAACATCTCCCCGCCCAGCCGGTACACGTAACCCACGAGCGACTCCCACTCAGTAGGTGTGCCCCTAAGACAAGCACCTCACACTTGGCTCCGTTAGCAGCCATCCCAGTCGCCTTGCAAAACATCTCGAGTAACCAAGAAGGCATTGTGCCCGCTCGCAGCCAGTGGCTAAGAGTGATGCATCATCAACAAACAGCAAGTTAGTGAGCTCACTGTCCCCCGAGTGCAGTGCCACGCTTTGGTCCTGCAGTACGGACCACCTGGGGGGCCGGTGCAGCCAGCAATCCTAATGTATGACCGTTAGGGTGGGATGTACAACCAACGGTCCGACGGTTGAATCGCCAAACCCATGTGACGAGCAAAACTGCACTTAAGAGGGCTGAAGTCATGTTCCCAGTGTCGATAAGAATGGAGGCATCGGACTGGCACTCTTTACCTCGAAACCTCATAGATAAACCTTTAGAAACGGAGAAAGGCGAAGGAGGGAGCGACGTCAGCATCAGGAGCAGATACCGGAGGGTCGTACCAGAACTCGACAGGACCAGTTAACCCAGCAGAGCGTCGCTTCCCTATCGCGGCAGCAGCAGCAACATCGAACAGCGTGGTACGTACGAAAACCACCTGATGTTGAATGCGGTGCGATGCTCTTGCAATTCAAGTAGTGCAACAGATACTCTCAAGCACGTGCAGGAGGCGGATGAACGACAACATAATGTCCGGCACAGCGAACTAAATTTGGGGCACATAGCTGATCAGAGTGAGGGGACAAACGGATCCCAAGTGAAGCGCGGACTAGTCAAACACTGAAGCTGCTCGAATTCGGAAGTGCAAAGTATGCGAGTCGAAGGGATGAGTGCAGAAGTTCGTCTTTGTGTTACA
>NW_003307614.1:665302-666780 GCF_000143455.1 Volvox carteri f. nagariensis
CTCCAACAAGATGCGTAGATGGTATCCAGAGCCCGGATAGAAGTGTGCGGCGCTGTGGGCAACTGCGTGTGTGTGTGTGTGTGCGTGTGTGTTCATCTGAGCCGCGATATGAGAACCTGATGCCTGAGTTGTATCGATGTGAGCTCCGTGAAAAGCTTTTCCGTAAATTACTGTAGACATAGCTGCTTGAACATTCCTCTTCACAAAATCCCTCAGGATGCTTCCCTTCCCTGGGGCAGCCATGTTGAGGGCAGGATCAGCCGGGGGGCTTACAACCAAGCTGGTAAGAAAGGTTGTGACCTTGCTGGCCCAACATTCTGTGTTGCGGCCAAGTGCAGGTCAGCGACAAAAGCTCTGTAACATTGGGTGCCCGACTTTCAATAAACATAATTGTAGTGGCCTCTGTGACAGCTCACAGTACGGCAGAAGCTTAGTTAGGCTCCTGGCCCCTACCACCGTCCATATGAACGCGCGCTGCTCCTGGACCATATGGATTTGTCACTCGGCATTCTCCAAGTTCACATTGAAAAACCCGGATCCCCACACTTGCACTTCGTAGGAAAGGACAGGCAAGGCCAGCGCATTATAAAATGACAAGTAGAGCTTGGGTACGGTACGTAACTTTTCACGACAGAGAGAAGTGCAGGCGGCAAACCGTTGGCCTGTCCCGTAGTGCATCCCGAGGTACTGTGCCGATTCATTATGGGGCAATACACGCAACATCTCCCCGCCCAGCCGGTACACGTAACCCACGAGCGACTCCCACTCAGTAGGTGTGCCCCTAAGACAAGCACCTCACACTTGGCTCCGTTAGCAGCCATCCCAGTCGCCTTGCAAAACATCTCGAGTAACCAAGAAGGCATTGTGCCCGCTCGCAGCCAGTGGCTAAGAGTGATGCATCATCAACAAACAGCAAGTTAGTGAGCTCACTGTCCCCCGAGTGCAGTGCCACGCTTTGGTCCTGCAGTACGGACCACCTGGGGGGCCGGTGCAGCCAGCAATCCTAATGTATGACCGTTAGGGTGGGATGTACAACCAACGGTCCGACGGTTGAATCGCCAAACCCATGTGACGAGCAAAACTGCACTTAAGAGGGCTGAAGTCATGTTCCCAGTGTCGATAAGAATGGAGGCATCGGACTGGCACTCTTTACCTCGAAACCTCATAGATAAACCTTTAGAAACGGAGAAAGGCGAAGGAGGGAGCGACGTCAGCATCAGGAGCAGATACCGGAGGGTCGTACCAGAACTCGACAGGACCAGTTAACCCAGCAGAGCGTCGCTTCCCTATCGCGGCAGCAGCAGCAACATCGAACAGCGTGGTACGTACGAAAACCACCTGATGTTGAATGCGGTGCGATGCTCTTGCAATTCAAGTAGTGCAACAGATACTCTCAAGCACGTGCAGGAGGCGGATGAACGACAACATAATGTCCGGCACAGCGAACTAAATTTGGGGCACATAGCTGATCAGAGTGA
>NW_003307614.1:668415-673476 GCF_000143455.1 Volvox carteri f. nagariensis
GATGACACGGTTAACATGCGGATTCCACGACTAACGGTTGCATTTAAGCGCGAACAGCAGTTAAAACCCTAAGCTTGCGGCCCAGACTTACCGTGCACGATACCGTGCTAAGGCGCCTCACGTACGTCGCAGCCTCGTTAGAGCTGAGGCCGCGCAGTCCTTCAGAGCTTCAAACACAAACTCTGCGGAGAGGAGACCCTGCACAAGTACAGATGACACGGTTAAACATGCGGATTCCAACGACTAACGGTTGCATTTAAGCGCGAACAGCAGTTAAAACCCTAAGCTTGCGGCCCAGACTTACCGTGCACGATACCGTGCTAAGGCGCCTCACGTACGTCGCAGCCTCGTTAGAGCTGAGGCCGCGCAGTCCTTCAGAGCTTCAAACACAAACTCTGCGGAGAGGAGACCCTGCACAAGTAAAGATGACACGGTTAAACATGCGGATTCCAACGACTAACGGTTGCATTTAAGCGCGAACAGCAGTTAAAATCCTAAGCTTGCGGCCCAGACTTACCGTGCACGATACCGTGCTAAGGCGCCTCACGTACGTCGCAGCCTCGTTAGAGCTGAGGCCGCGCAGTCCTTCAGAGCTTCGAACACAAACTCTGCGGAGAGGAGACCCTGCACAAGTAAAGATGACACGGTTAAACATGCAGATTCCAACGACTAACGGTTGCATTTAAGCGCGAACAGCAGTTAAAACCCTAAGCTTGCGGCCCAGACTTACCGTGCACGATACCGTGCTAAGGCGCCTCACGTACGTCCCAAATCGAATTCGTCAATGCAACCTCCGAACGGCATTATGCCACGAAACCCCACAAGAGCATCCGTCTATGCAAGCCCACAAACCAAATTGTGCCAGGCCATGTCCCCCAAACCGCATCATGCCAGGCCATGTCCCCCGAACCGCATTATGCCAGGCCATGTCCCCCAAACCCGCATCATGCCAGGCCATGCCCCCCGAACCACATCATGCCAGGCCATGTCCCCCGAACCACATCATGCCAGGCCATGCCCCCCAATCACATCATGCCAGGCCATGCCCCCCAATCACATCATGCCAGGCCATCCACCCCAAATCGCGTTGTGCAAGGCCATGCCCCCAAAACCGCATCATGCCAGGCCATGTCCCCCAAACCCGCATCATGCCAGGCCATGTCCCCCAAACCCGCATCATGCCAGGCCATGCACCCCAAAATCGCATTGTGCCAGGCCATGTCCCCCGGACCGCATCATGCCAGGCAAAGCCCCCCGAACCGCATCATGCCAGGCCATGTCCTCCGAACCGCATCATGCCAGGCCATGCCCCCCAAACCCGCATCATGCCAGGCCATGCCCCCCGAACCGCATCATGCCTGGCCATGTCCCCCAAACCCGCATCATGCCAGGCCATGTCCCCCAAACCCGCATCATGCCAGGCCATGTCCCCCGAACCGCATCATGCCAGGCCATGTCCCCCGAACCGCATCATGCCAGGCCATGCCCCCCAAACCCGCATCATGCCAGGCCATGCACCCCAAAATCGCATTGTGCCAGGCCATGTCCCCCGGACCGCATCATGCCAGGCAAAGCCCCCCGAACCGCATCATGCCAGGCCATGTCCCATGTATTCGCCACTTATTGATATTTTTATTATTAACCGTTATACGGCCGGTATGGCGTTTACTGTACGACACCATTCGTTCGGTCATTGCTCGTAGTTGGCGCTGCATGCAGCCAACAAGTTATCAAGCCAACAAGAATGGCGGCAACTGATGATGATGACCATGATTATAATGATGACGATGATGATGATGATGATCATGATGATCATGATGCCGATGGCGTTTACAGCAGTTGATAGTTGCGGCTATATGCCGCCGCCGCCGCCGCCGCTAGCCAACTGGCCAGCAGCGGCGGCACCCGGCTGGGTGCAGCTGGGTGCGGAAGAATTGCACCCAGCAGTGCACCTGAAGGAAAAGGGACAAGGCGGGGGAAGGGCGCGGGAAGTCAAAATATGGTTAGCAGTACGACACAACTAACACACACATAATTAGGTGACAGTTGCAAGCAAGGGTACCGCTGCTGGTCCCCACGACGCACACCCCATGCACCAAAACCCCAAGCCCATCCGCACCCACCTCAGCCGGGTCCATCATCAACAACGCCCGCTCGGTGCCACTGGGGCGCACAGGTTGATCCCCAGCCGCACCTGAAGAGGAGGTGCGTGATAAAGGGGGAAAACGGCAGAGGGAATAGGTAAGGGGGCAGCATACACGGGGGGGAGGGGGGTAAAACCCCCAAATGTCATTATTTTGCCCCAAAAGTCACAAGGCCTCGTTGCGACACGTGCGCTGCGGCCCTGCGGCCTTTTTCCACGACCACTAGTTGAACCCAAATCACGAAGTACGCACCACACCCACACCCACGTCGCCCACCCACCCATCCACCCACCTGAGACGGGCGTTATAAAAGTACGGCCGGCCCCTGCGTGCGGGTGCCGGCAGGCCGGACGACTCGTACGCCCCGAGTCCCGGCAGCCAGTCGACCCTGCATTCGGGTCCTGGCACCAGGGAAGCTGCCGCAAACCCTGGCGATAAAGGGCCCGGGCCATGGCCACTGCTGCAGCTGCTTGCTGATCTGCCGGCTGCTACTGCTGCTGCTGCTGCTGCTGCTGACTACATAATGAAAAAAGTAAAAATACGGTGACAGGAGGTGCAAAGGCCTGGGAAAACCCATAACCTCTACAACCCCGGCACCCTAATGCACGCCTTAGCTTATAAGGCTGAGGCGCATTACTAATCTATATTAAGATATTAAAAACAGAGTAAATAAGTAAGTAAATAAATAAAGCGGAAATAGATATCATGGTTCAGCTTTATTTATTCATCTATTATTTAATAAGGTGTAGCCTCCCCTTAATTAGGTAATCCCCAAACAAATAAAAATCAATTGTGCACAACCAGGGCTGTGGGCACCACAAACGAAAACACGACAGACTGTACACGCGCGGCAACAGCCGTGACACGCGCACACTCGCTGATGCTGGTTGTTGGCTGCTGGCTGATAGCTGCATAGCGTAGCCCATTTAGGCAATATAACTGGCTGCAGCTGCTGGCTGGTTAGATAACGCTAGCTACCATCCACAAAACCCAGCGACGACAATAAAACCGGCCGGTCACCACCAACTGTCCACCAACTGTCCACCAACTGGATCAACATCTGCCAACCTCTTCCAACCAAACATATCTCCAACGGACAACTTCCACCATGACAACCATATTTCTCGACCCGATCCTCCATATCTTTGGACTCCCTTATTTTCCTGCTTTGAACTAGTCCTTCCGTTTGCAACGAATGTCGTGGTTTGAGCAAGGATGTCTCCCTTTTCATCTTTCTTTTGTGCACGGTAGTTTGAAAGCAGAACTTCTGTAGCGTGGGTGGGCACGAAGAGCCGCAGCGGCGGCCGGGGAGGGAAATGCACCGCAAAAAGGTCGCGGTGGCAGCAAGCCCAGACGAGAAGAGCCGCAGCGGCGGCCGGGGAGGGAAATGCACCACAAAAAGGTCGAGGTGGCAGCAAGCCCAGACGAGAAGAGCCGCAGCGGCGGCCGGGGAGGGAAATGCACCGCAAAAAGGTCGCGGTGGCAGCAAGCCCAGAGGAGAAGAGCCACAGCGGCGGCCGGGGAGGGAAATGCACCGCAAAAAGGTCGCGGTGGCAGCAAGCCCAGAGGAGAAGAGCCACAGCGGCGGCCGGGGAGGGAAATGCACCGCAAAAAGGTCGCGGTGGCAGCAAGCCCAGAGGAGAAGATCCGCAGCGGCGGCCGGGGAGGGAAATGCACCGCAAAAAGGTCGCGGTGGCAGCAAGCCCAGAGGAGAAGGGCCACAGCGGCGGCCGGGGAGGGAAATGCACCGCAAATAGGTCGCGGTGGCAGCAAGCCCAGAGGAGAAGAGCCACAGCGGCGGCCGGGGAGGGAAATGCACCGCAAAAAGGTCGCGGTTGCAGCAAGCCCAGAGGAGAAGAGCCACAGCGGCGGGCGGGGAGGGAAATGCACCGCAAAAAGGTCGCGGTGGCAGCAAGCCCAGAGGAGAAGAGCCACAGCGGCGGCCGGGGAGGGAAATGGGTTGAAGTCACCGCCGCCGCAGCAGCAGCGCTAGCAGCAGCAGCAGCAGCGCCCGCAAAGGCCCCTGCATTAGTGCGCGGTGGCTGAAAGGGCCGTGAAAGGTGTCCGCCCATGTCTGCCGATCCGAACCTCCGTTGCGAGGTAACGAGCCAAAGTGCCAGGACCCCTTTCCTGGAGCTTCTCCCATTATCACTACTTCATCACTGCCATCATCACTGTCACCGTCGCTGGGCTCGATACCTTCTCGGCTGCCGTCCGCGTCGCCACCGTCGATGCGGCTGGTGTGACCGGGAGGCGCCTGTGCTTCCACCACGTTTGTTTTCCAATTCAAGCGTCTAAGCTCTTCGATGTCGCAACGGAGGCGTGGGGCTCGTGCCTGTCCAACAGTGCCTCATAAGCATCTGTCGGCGCCGCCGCCTCATCCGCCGGCTGTACGAACACACTGGGACGGCACCTTCCCATGGGCCCCGTCGGTGCTGAGGGTGTATTAACCAACGTCCCGGTGCGGCCGGCGGAGACGCGACGTTTCGGTGCACTTCTGATAAAGGCAAAGTCCGCTAGGGGTCTTACTGCCGGCGCCGCCGCGGCGGCAGCTGCTGATAGCTTGCCGACGGCGCCGGCACCGCTGTCCAGCGAGCCACCCCTTCCCCGTTGCTGCAGTGCCTGTGAGGGCAGCGGAGAAAGCCGCCGTGCAAGAACAGCAATTTGACAAGAACTAAAAGATGCCAACGGCAAGACACCGACAGTGAGACGCCGACGGCGAGACGTCCATGGCGAGACGCCGACGTCGCATGCGGCACAACAACAAAAACCCACAACAGACAACAGCGCTTTACAACCAACTAACGAACAAGACGTGACGCACTGCANAATTGTACAATGACGTACATAAGGCAACGTCAACAAGTAAATGCACAGCACAGACAAGGGATGCGTTTAACTAGCGCGTGACTCACCG
>NW_003307614.1:673526-674774 GCF_000143455.1 Volvox carteri f. nagariensis
AAAAAGGTCGCGGTGGCAGCAAGCCCAGAGGAGAAGAGCCACAGCGGCGGCCGGGGAGGGAAATGGGTTGAAGTCACCGCCGCCGCAGCAGCAGCGCTAGCAGCAGCAGCAGCAGCGCCCGCAAAGGCCCCTGCATTAGTGCGCGGTGGCTGAAAGGGCCGTGAAAGGTGTCCGCCCATGTCTGCCGATCCGAACCTCCGTTGCGAGGTAACGAGCCAAAGTGCCAGGACCCCTTTCCTGGAGCTTCTCCCATTATCACTACTTCATCACTGCCATCATCACTGTCACCGTCGC
Source organism: Volvox carteri f. nagariensis (assembly GCF_000143455.1). Classification (NCBI taxonomy): domain Eukaryota; kingdom Viridiplantae; phylum Chlorophyta; class Chlorophyceae; order Chlamydomonadales; family Volvocaceae; genus Volvox; species Volvox carteri. Next base: position 673,821 of record NW_003307614.1, read on the forward strand.
TGGGCTCGATACCTTCTCGGCTGCCGTCCGCGTCGCCACCGTCGATGCGGCTGGTGTGACCGGGAGGCGCCTGTGCTTCCACCACGTTTGTTTTCCAGTTCAGGCGTCGCAGCTCTTCGATGCAGCAACGGCGGCGTGGGGCCGTTGCCGTCCAGCAGTGCCTCTTCAGCATCTGTCGGCGCCGCCGCCTCATCCGCCGGCTGTACGAACTCACTGGGACGGCACCTTCCCATGGGCCCCGTCGGTGCTGAGGGTGTATTAACCAACGTCCCGGTGCGGCCGGCGGAGACGCGACGTTTCGGTGCACTTCTGATAAAGGCAAAGTCCGCTAGGGGTCTTACTGCCGGCGCCGCCGCGGCGGCAGCTGCTGATAGCTTGCTGACGGCGCCGGCACCGCTGTCCAGCGAGCCACCCCTTCCCCGTTGCTGCAGTGCCTGTGAGGGCAGCGGAGAAAGCCGCCGTGCAAGAACAGCAATTTGACAAGAACTAAAAGATGCCAACGGCAAGACACCGACAGTGAGACGCCGACGGCGAGACGTCCATGGCGAGACGCCGACGTCGCATGCGGCACAACAACAAAAACCCACAACAGACAACAGCGCTTTACAACCAACTAACGAACAAGACGTGACGCACTGCAAAATTGTACAATGACGTACATAAGGCAACGTCAACAAGTAAATGCACAGCACAGACAAGGGATGCGTTTAACTAGCGCGTGACTCACCGGAGGTACGACAAACCGTGACGTGGAAACGCCGACGGCAAGACGCCGACGGCGATCAAAATGGCATGTCTTCCACGTCGACGGTGATGCTGATGGTGAAAATGACGGTGGCGGCCCAGACCCGGCAGGTGTTGTTGCAGCGAGTGATCAGGGGATTCAGGCGGGGATGACGGGGTTGCATACACACTACGAAACGGTTTCGGAGTGGCCGAATTCGCAACAGATCC
>NW_003307614.1:675034-676259 GCF_000143455.1 Volvox carteri f. nagariensis
GGTGGCAGCAAGCCCAGAGGAGAAGAGCCGCAGCGGCGGCCGGGGAGGGAAATGCACCGCAAAAAGGTCGCGGTGGCAGCAAGCCCAGAGGAGAAGAGCCGCAGCGGCGGCCGGGGAGGGAAATGCACCGCAAAAAGGTCGCGGTGGCAGCAAGCCCAGAGGAGAAGAGCCACAGCGGCGGCCGGGGAGGGAAATGCACCGCAAAAAGGTCGAGGTGGCAGCAAGCCCAGACGAGAAGAGCCGCAGCGGCGGCCGGGGAGGGAAATGCACCGCAAAAAGGTCGCGGTGGCAGCAAGCCCAGAGGAGAAGAGCCACAGCGGCGGCCGGGGAGGGAAATGCACCGCAAAAAGGTCGCGGTGGCAGCAAGCCCAGAGGAGAAGATCCGCAGCGGCGGCCGGGGAGGGAAATGCACCGCAAAAAGGTCGCGGTTGCAGCAAGCCCAGAGGAGAAGAGCCACAGCGGCGGGCGGGGAGGGAAATGCACCGCAAAAAGGTCGCGGTGGCAGCAAGCCCAGAGGAGAAGAGCCACAGCGGCGGCCGGGGAGGGAAATGGGTTGAAGTCACCGCCGCAGCAGCAGCAGCGCTAGCAGCAGCAGCAGCAGCGCCCGCAAAGGCCCCTGCATTAGTGCGCGGTGGCTGAAAGGGCCGTGAAAGGTGTCCGCCCATGTCTGCCGATCCGAACCTCCGTTGCGAGGTAACGAGCCAAAGTGCCAGGACCCCTTTCCTGGAGCTTCTCCCATTATCACTACTTCATCACTGCCATCATCACTGTCACCGTCGCTGGGCTCGATACCTTCTCGGCTGCCGTCCGCGTCGCTACCGTCGATGCGGCTGGTGTGACCGGGAGGCGCCTGTGCTTCCACCACGTTTGTTTTCCAGTTCAGGCGTCGCAGCTCTTCGATGCAGCAACGGCGGCGTGGGGCCGTTGCCGTCCAGCAGTGCCTCTTCAGCATCTGTCGGCGCCGCCGCCTCATCCGCCGGCTGTACGAACACACTGGGACGGCACCTTCCCATGGGCCCCGTCGGTGCTGAGGGTGTATTAACCAACGTCCCGGTGCGGCCGGCGGAGACGCGACGTTTCGGTGCACTTCTGATAAAGGCAAAGTCCGCTAGGGGTCTTACTGCCGGCGCCGCCGCGGCGGCAGCTGCTGATAGCTTGCCGACGGCGCCGGCACCGCTGTCCAGCGAGCCACCCCTTCCCCGTTGCTGCAGTGCCTGTGAGGGCA
>NW_003307614.1:676388-677717 GCF_000143455.1 Volvox carteri f. nagariensis
CAAGACATGGAACCAAACGACCCTCGACCATGCCATGCCATCATGCATACCACAACAAAGGGTTGATGATGCAGATTGATTGGTGGTCGGCAATCCAAATCCGGCATCCGGCATCCGGCCGACGGTGAGGCGGCCGACGGTGAGGCAGCCAACGGCGAGGCGGCCAACGGCGAGGCGGCCGACAGCGAGGCGGCCGACGGCGAGGCGGCCGACGGCGAGGCGGCCGACGGCGAGGCGGCCGACGGCGAGGCGGCCGACGGCGAGGCGGCCGACGGCGAGGCGGCCGACGGCGAGGCGGCCGACGGCGAGGCGGCCGACGGCGAGGCGGCCGACGGCGAGGCGGCCGACGGCGAGGCGGCCGACGGCGAGGCGGCCGACGGCGAGACGGCCGACGGCGAGGCGGCCGACGGCGAGGCGGCCGACGGCGAGATGCTGGCGGCGAGGCGGCCGACGGCGAGGCGGCCGACGTAAGTCCTCGCCCAGGCTCGCTCAGACCGGCGGGGGCATCGGGCGGGAGGTGGGCGGGGAAATCACACACACACACACACACACACACACACGCTGTTAATCAGCTAGCAGGGGACGCAACGAGCACAGACTTTGCACGGCAAAACAACATGAGCAGCTGCGCACAAAATGCAGAAACATACTAATAAGCACACGCGGATCGCGGGCAGTTTCGAATATTTCATCACAAAGTAAAAACAGTAGCACCCTCACACATACCCACACATACGTATACATGCGTGCGCGTGGACACACACATACACCCTCTTACACACACCTACAGACACTTACACACGCACACGCGCGCGCGCGAGCACATTCTCACCCACATTTGAACACCAACATACAAACATACATACAATTGCGCACAAATACAAGCCACTGAACACCGCAACAATAACCATCGGCCGGCTTTCCAGCTTCTATCTGAGTTTGCTGACCTTATCTTTGCAGTTTGCTGCCTTTGTGCTTTTGCTGTCGTTGTCGCTGTTGCTGCTTGCCGGCACGACAGGAGAAAAACACCGCGCCACGAAACACCCACAGCAAGAAACTTTGCTCCGAACGTATGTACGACATCACTAAATCACGAACGGACACAAAGTGGCACCCACGCAGTGAACATACGGGGAAAGACCTCCATGCCGTACTCCCTACACGCTCGAGACGCCGACGGCGAGGCGCCGACGGCGAGACGCCGACGGCGAGATGCCGACGGCAAGGCGCCGACGGCAAGGCGCCGACGGCAAGGCGCCGACGGCAAGACGCCGACGGCAAGGCGCCGACGGCAAGGCGCCGACGGCAAGACTCCGACGGCAAGACGCC
>NW_003307614.1:677788-679026 GCF_000143455.1 Volvox carteri f. nagariensis
GGAAGAGTCACGACACCACAACCGATAGCAACCGACAAGTTAATCGCCCGTACAGCCGAAACAGATTGGTAATCTGCTGGACACATCCCTCAACTCAAATCAACGCACATACTGACACTCGTAATAGTGAAGTGCTCAGCCCCCCTCAGCACCACGACGGGGTGCCGCCGCCGCCACAGCAGCACCAACACGAGCCTCGGGAAGAAGACAGCGGAGCCAGGCGCCTCTGCCACCTAGGGAAGGACGATAAAGGGAAAACACAAGCGCGTCAGAGAACGTCCCATTTCCTAGAAACAGCGCACTTACCTCCTTTACCCGTCCGCGAGCCCATAACCTGAGCGGGTAGAAACCCACCGTACGAGCATCAGGCGAGCATGCGGTGGTCGGGCCCTGCATTGCAAAGTCCCGCTTCGCGCAAATAGCGACACGAACAACGGACGCGGAGGTGGGCCTGGCGAGTGGTGCGCTCTTGGCAGCTCCACCTAAGGGACTACTAAAAACGGACACCGGCGAGGCCTTGGCGCTTCTCAACCGTTCCTATCCTTCTCTATCTCACCTCCTATGCACCACCCTCCCTCCTGCGGAAAAACTGCTCCCTGGTGACAGACAGACAGTGCACTCCCGCGCAGGGAAGCGAGAGAGAACTCAGGCCACTACCAACGAGACCACTTCCGGAATCCTGCTGTGTTTTACGACATGCTACTGCAGGTTTTATTTGAAACCCTTGCACCCGACCCTAACATGGGACGAGACACGGACGAGACACGGAACATCGCACGCTGAAAGGTAGATGTAATTGTCGTCCTGCTCACAGCATTCATCACGCAGATCTTCCAGTTTCTGCCTGTAAGCGGGCAAACAGAAGCAATTGTGAGGACAAACTTTGCGATGTAGTCTTCCTGGTGCTGCTATCCAATTGCCTGACCCTTAATGCAATCAAAACATTTCATAGCTCATGCATTCTGGGAAGACAAGAGACGGACAACTCCAACTTCAACCGTCGAAGGCGCCTGGACGACCTAGGTGCATTACAGTCAAACCCACAAAAGCCTGAGCTATCCAGCTCCGAGCCGTATAAAGCAATAATATACGTGTCTAGAATGTAAATATCTAACTGTTGATATGAAGCTAATTTCGGGCATTTGAGTTTTGGCATGGTTCTGAGTCCTGGCTTCGGTTTTAGTTGCATGTGTTACACGCATCAGCCCTACAGGCATCGATTCAAACACATGTAAGCC
>NW_003307614.1:679076-680982 GCF_000143455.1 Volvox carteri f. nagariensis
CGTGAATCTGTGTATTGCTCTTGCCCTTCTCGCTCCAGTCAACGTTGCCAGTCGAATGGAGTCCACGGGTGTACCTGGTGCCGTACACATTTCTGCGGCCACGCGGGCCTTATTGGGCGCCGCGGCCGACGGATTTCTTTCCACGGGGGGAATTCCCGTCAAGGGCAAGGTACGGATTGGGGAGTTGGCAGTTGACGGTTGGGAATTGATGTTATTGTTCTTTCCTGGTATTATTCGCACTTTATTCGCACTGGTCCACATGCCCACGGATCCGCCACCACGCAGTTCTCTTCACAGAGTTGTTTACCGGAGAAGTGAGGGGGGGGCATATTCCCTCACTCACTCACCCACTCAAAGAATACCAAGCGCAGCATCATTCGCATATTGGGGTGTGAAACGCAGTTCTTCATGCAGGTCGTCATCATGTCATCCTTCTCTGCGCCTCCCCCCGGCCTCACCAAACCATGTAACCCATGTGCTTGTATGACGTACGGCGCAGGGGTTCATGCTCACGTACGTGTACGACCCGTGCGGCGTCGCTCCGCAGCGCTCTCAAACAGTCTCCCGAACTGGATCAGGTGCGGAACAGGAGGGTGCCGCTGTGGCGGGTGCCGCTAAGCTATCGGGTGCCTGTCCTGATCCTGATCTACCAATCTTGACCGCTACAGCCGTGCCGGGTATTGGTAGGGAAGGTCCCCAGGTCCCGGGGGGAGAAGCATCTAGCGGTACACCGACAGAGGCGCCGCCTCCGTTGCCGCAATAGGCCATGTACGACATGACGTACATGGCACCCCAAGTGGTATGATTGTGCGCGCGTGTTGCAAAAGCGAGGACCGCTCTCTTGCGTGTGTGCCATTCCCGAATGTATATTCGACGTTTGTTGTACTGCAGCATGTACGGAGTACGGAATACGGCATAATACGGATATGGCACGTGTTTGTACAATTATGTCAGTTTTGTACTTTGGCTCGGTCCTGCGATGTCGGTTCCCGCAGCTGTGAGGGAAGGTGTTTTCCGGGCGCGTGCAGGAGGGTCCTTCGAACCCGCCATGAATATCTAGCTAGCTAGCTAGCTAGCGGGATTGTGTCTTGTAAATTATTTTGGCGCTGGCAAATATTTGTCTTGGCAGGAGTTTGTGACTTGGCTTTGCGAGGGTCGTGGTAAGGGTCGCTGTTTGAGAGAGAGGAGAGGAGAGAGAGAAGGAGAGGGAGAGCGAGACAAGTGTCAATGGGGAGACGCGCATTGGATTCGGTACGATTCATTAAACTCTGAGCATATACTACTAAACTCTTTGTGTATCTATTTCTAATTGTCTGCTATTGTTATTACCTGCCGTACTACCTGCCGTACTACCTGCCGTACTACCTGCCGTAGTACCTGCCGTAGTACTATGAGTACCATCAGTGCGATCATCCAGGATGAAACCAATGCGTCGTTATTTGTGTACGTCTGTATTTATATACGTGTGTTTGTGCGCGTCTGAATGCCTTTATGTAAATTTGTATGCATATGTATGTATGTATTATATTTGTCGACTGTCGCGTGAGAGGCAACATCGTGCAAACCTGCGAAAGGGCCTCTGGAGCCCTCTGGGTGAAGAGCGGGTGATGGGGGGCCTGATGTGCCGCACCGGAAAAACCGCTACGCACAGCCCCTGTTCCGTACGTCAGTTTGAGGCATGTACGACATGTACAATAGTAAGCCTACGAATTGAGGTACAGGGAAGGAGCTGCAAGCGTGAGGCGTATGTGTGTGCGTGTCCGTAGATGGAGACATGGTTAGTTAACAGGTGGTTATTGTTAGTTAGGACGTCCGCAATCGGTTAGTCAGCGATATATAAAACGGGGGTGATGGTGGGTCGATCATTATAATAAACGCAGCAGTCGGCTCATTTAGGGCGAAGTGG
>NW_003307615.1:0-38056 GCF_000143455.1 Volvox carteri f. nagariensis
GACAACGCATTCGCCTTCCTGGAAACGTCTTTCATACATACGACAGCTGGCTTGATGCGCCATACGGCCCTGTCCGCCTGCGCGCTCCTTGCCGTTAGTGCCTGAATCCTGCGATGCTTCAGTACACTGTCAACCTACATGGTCGATCTCCTCCAATCGCGCCTGCTTCTTCTCCAGTGTCTTGAGCGCATTCTGCTTCTTTTTCTCGTACATCTTGGTGCCGGAGGCCTCTTCGAGCAGGGACAGGATCTCCGGCGGCTTCATGTTGAGCACCTGTCAGGGAGCACGCCAGCAGATGCTACAGGCCTCATGGTCGAACATGGGCCCAAACATTGCTTGCTCCCAGACCTGCGACGTGCTTTGCCACTGCACGAGACCCCACAAAAATAATCAAAAACTCCTTGAACTCGGCACCACCGTGGGTAGCTTTCGTTATAAAGCTTCCTGCTTACTCTCGTGGGGCCAGATGCAACGTCTCCCTGCCTACACCCGTGGGGCATGCCTACGCTCGGCTATGAATGTACATTTGTTGTATCACCAGACTCACTCCAAGGCCACTTTATGCAGGGCCCAGCAAGGATGGCGCTTGACCAGGCTTATCCTCGCGCAGTGCTTACCTTTGTGATGCGTCCTTGCATGATTAGGAAGGTCGGGTTGTTGACATTCAGTTGTACTGACTGGAACAGGTCAGCAACACGCCTGCGTTAGCGGGAGATAGCATATTTTTTACTGGCGGTACTCATGGCTGGAACAGCAAACTATAGCTGCGCCTGAAATGCAGAAGAGACGCTGAATCCCTTCGGGTGCCACCAGGTCCATCCTAATGTCTGTTCGAGGCGACCACTAGGAGGAAACCATGATGCGTTGGAGGACGACTTACGTCTCGGTTGCTGACACTCCATTGATAAGGTACTTGTTCCGCCCGCCAATTACGACCTGTTGGCACGTCATGAGGGCATGTCCAAAACCGGTCGTCACATGAACCCAGATTGAAATGCGTGGTGTGTGGCCGTGCACGAACTTTCTCCTCCTGACTCCGTTGAGCACGTGTCCATTCAAACACCTCTCGGTCTTCATGGGTCCACTGCTTAACATCAATCAGGAAAATCACAATGACACCGACCAGTGACCCTGTTGTGCAACTGTTATGGTTGCGACACGCGCTGTACCTGACGTGTGATCGATATTGTCTCCTTGTCCTCAAAGCCAGTTGGGGCTTTCTTAGGGTCATCATTCCGAAATGTGATAGATACGGTCGCCTTAGTTATGCCCGCTTGTCCCTGCTTGTATACAAGTTCCTGGAGGCTTGTTGCGCGGACCTGCATGTGCCATGGTGTAAGCCCAGCGAAACGGTTCAGAGCGCGTGAGTTTGGGTTTGCCAGGGTGGAGCTACACACGAGGGTGCCCCTGAGCCTCCGTCAGTGAGACTCCCGACGCCCAGATTGTGAGACTTGGATCCCACCTGACTCAAGTTTTTGATGCCCAGCACAAAACAAATGGAGTCGAGGATGTTCGACTTTCCACTGCCATTCAGACCAGTTATGGCGTTGAAGCATTGGTCGAAGTTGCTGAGTGTAACGCGGCTAGCGTACGACTTAAAGCCTTCAATGCATACTTCGCTTATGTACATTCCTTTCCAGCCAGATAGCGGCTTGCCAAGTCCCGCAAGACTGGCACCGCTCAACTTGCGTCCACCCGCTCGTTTGAATTTACCCTAACCAAGGGAAATAAATTACGTTATGACAGCCTTTCCTATGTAAAGTGCATACGCTAGAAGGTGCTGTGCTTGCAAAGCTGTCGTTACGCGGATGAAAGGCTAATAAAAAGCACAATCACGGAAGGAAAGGTTTTTCCTATGCATGATATATTATTAGTGTCGAACGGCATTAGGATGATGCCATGCCTCATGCCATCACGATGCATCTTCGTTGCCATGTTCAAATTGCTGTACCGTTGGTCTTGAACCGCCATGCCAATCCCAAAAGGTTAAGACTTAGGAGCAAGCTATCATGCTCATCTTTTATATTTAAATTAACTCCTTATCGTTGTATGCGCATGCAGGCACTTCACTGAGGATTTAGAGCCTAACGGAGCACGTAACACTTAACTGGGGCAAGCTTGCTTGTCAAAAGATGTCCTATTTACCTGAGGTGGAACTGCACTTTAAATCACGCACATGACAACGCGAACCTATCTTGCGCAACAAACCGCAAGAACCGGCCATACCGGCCTCCGAAGCCACCAACAGCAGAAGCATTTCTTCTATATGCACACTTGCAACGTGCAACCTACCACGTAAGGCAATAGCTCTTGTGTTTGAGACGTGAAAGAATAGTAACGCGCAAGACCCAGAAACCGTTTGGAGGGCAGTGCAAAACACCTGGAGTCTTAGTCCCGGCTGAAACGCCTGTGATACTCAGCCCGTCATTTCCACAGGTCAGACAGCTAGGGAGTAGGACGATAAGCTTGTCAATAGACGAAGAACGGCGGTGACATCAACAGCACAACTGTCCTGGCACGTACACAAGCTCACCTGCTCGTACACAAGCTGTTGACCAAGGCACGTGAGCATATCTGTGCTTATGATTATTTAAACTGGGCACGCGCGGATGGACGGTCATGGAATCCGCAACAACAGATATTGAGGTGGCAGAGCCGTTACTTGGGCCAGCGGGCAGTGCCGGTGATGGTCCGGCTCTACTGTTCCCAGCACCCCCACCCCCACCTCCGAAACGCCAACGCCGTGGCCCTTCCTCCGCAGAACAAAAGGCGCGCTCGAGCTAATGCCGCCGCCACCGGTCCCACTCAGAAGCCAGCACCCCTCCTGCCCGCCACCACCCCCAACGCCACCGCTCCCGAACAGCAGGCGGCAACACTCCTGCCCGCCGCCACCCCCAATGCCACCGCCAACCCGGAACGGAAGCGCACCAAATCCACCAACAAGATCGATGCCGTTGGTGTCCCCCTGGGGTTTGAGCGGCCCCATACTCTCAACGAGGACATGGGTTGGCTGACTGCCGCTTGTGGTGGTAATTTCAAGAGCTGGGCCTATGCACTTCAGGGCTCGACGGCGGTCATATGCTTTTTTAGTGACAAAACAAGAAGAGTAACGCCACCATTTTCCGCACGAACTGGGATCGCTAAGCTTACACCCTGCACGACGCCTCCCACTCCCACAAAGCGGCTGTAGACCAGTACATGCAGGATCATCATCATCAGCAAACTGGCAAGCACCTGGCCATGACTCCCCATGACCGAGGTGGCTGACAATGCTTTGTTGGCTCTGTTTAGTGGCGCGTACATGCTCCTCTACCAAGCCATGCCTTACCCCGTGTCGAATGTCCCTGAGTCGTCAGAGTGTCGTGCACGACCTCTTCAAGGAGTTCACCGAGAATCTCATCAAATATCTCGATCGACGGTTCCCTAATAACAGCGTCTTGTTGGCACTGGCCCTGTTTGATCCCGTTGAGTACTCCGGAAAGGAAGAGGTGGATGCGTGGGGCGAGGAGGCGTTCGAAACGCTGAGGGTTTACTTCACGGAGTGCCTGAAGGAGAAGAAGCACAGGTATGATTGCCATCCACAGATCGATTTCGAGGAGGCGAAGTTGCAGCTGTCCGTGTTTAAACATGAGATGTGGAAGTTGCGGCCAGCTGCTGTGGAGGATTGGGAGGCGTTCTTAAAGTCATATGTGGAGCAGCAGCTGTTGTCACAGCTCGTTAGGTGTGGGGAGGTGTTTGGTTTTAGTGATGAGGGCTATGAGGGTGGTGATGCCCCGGAGGGGCTGAAGGAGCGCGTGTGCAAGACAGCTATGCACCACATTAATCTTATGATGCCCAAGCTCGCACCTAAGCAGCACCTGTTCTCGGAGATGTGGAAGCTCGCGCTGTTCTGTGTGCAAATTCAGCCCACGTCGGTCAATTGCGAGCGCGTGTTTTCCGCCCGTGCCGTCATGAAGCGGGATTGGCGGACGCGCTTGTCAGCTATTCGGCTTAACGAGGGTCTTATCGTGAAGCTGAATACGTTGGGTTCCTTGGAAGGAGGTGCAATGTCGAAGGGGGCGATGGCCAAGTACAAGTCCTCCACTAGGATGCACTTCTACACGCATATCGCCGATAAGGTTGAGAATATCCTTCGCGGCCCGCGCTTTAACCGCATGCGATCGGCTGTGTGAGGGTGGATAGCTCGGGAAACGACACTAACTTCATGGCGCAAGACCAGAAGAACTTCCCGTAATTTGCTGATGCGGTGCTAGCATGGCTGTTTCCACTGCTTGTTGAGCCACAGCGAGCACAAGCACGGGCCGGCATGGCGATGAACAGAGGCGTAAGGCGTGACCTTATAAAACGACTGAGACTGCAATGTGTACGGAGCGAGCAGCGCTTATAGTGCTGCCGTTCCCGCGCCAAACTTTTTTAGATTTATTGACTGAAACTGACTATGCCCTCTTGCAGCCGTGGAAACCGATTTGCCGACCTCTGGACGGAACAGCGAGGATGGACAGTCGCATGCGATTCCGTTGCTCTAACGGTTTCCTTGGCCCTTTGTGTACTGAAACAGGTGGCTTGTCATGTCACGGGTATAACATGTAATTGTTTTATTAACAGCGACTTGAGTACGGACGCTACGCGTTTTGTAAAAGTCTTAAGGCACCTGTTGTTCCGTAATATCAGCCAACATGCATTTGCTCGCGCGGACGGGACACGGCCTGGTGAATACTGGAGCTTGTAATCAGCAGAATTCCGGGTGCTGGATCCCTGGCGCGTCTTTGTCTTTGTCATCGCCAACACATCCACATCAGGGACCACGTCAGCACGCGACTCCATGCAACTCTCGCGCTTCGAAGTCAGCGTCCTTGAATCCAAGACGCTGTGTAGTGGCGGAGTCACTTCCATCCTCCTTGGATGCGCCTTGTGCAGTCGTTTCCTGCGCAGTTCGGTTCTACCACCTAAGCGAAACGAATGATTTTAAGGAGTTCTCCGAGATTGTAACACAGGACGTGAAGTGGAGGTAAGGCTCTTTCCGTCTGGCGAAAGGTAGCCGATCCCTCGGCAGGCTCACGCGGAAGCCGGTGTTTCGCAATAGTGGGCGCACATTTTAAACATTGTAAATTTCATCCTGGTGTATTTTGATGCTACGCTTACATGGGCAAGGATCAACCGGGGGCTAGCGCTATACGCCATCCCCCACGGAATCCGCCAATCTCATCCCTGTGCTTTGGGTCGTGTCCCCAAGAGTATTCGGAGGCCGTCCTGTCTATTGACCTCGAGCCATCTGTCACCCCCGGGGTTCAGGCAACGTGGTCTTCTTCAGGGCAAGCAAACACACAGCGGAGCAGAGGCCGTCCACACGGCACTGCTGGAATTGCATGCTGCTTACCAGGTCGGAATAGGGGATGGGGGGACCAACGGTGTGTGGTTTAGTGCTCGGGGCGTGGTGCCGTGCACGGGCCGTGGCGGGACATTATGCACAGGAAGGCATGTACAGGGCGCTTTGTGAGTCTGCCTCCTGTAGCCGCTCATATGGCTGTTCTTGGAACCTTTTTAATCGAAACCATTGGGAGGTTGTGATGCTCAGTTTAGTCGAAATCTGTGGGCTGTCTCCTTTCTGGCACCAAAACGTTGTGCGGTTCCGCAGGACCTGACATTCTCCGTCATCACTTATGCCGAAGAGGAGGGCCGTGTAGCCATGTTTTGGACTGCCGTCGGCACCAACCGGGTCGGATTGTTCGGCATGCAGCCCTCATTCAAGCGCAGCACGTTTTCGGGTGCGTTCGTGGCCATATTAGCACCTTATTCGCGTGTCATCGCGACCTGGCCTCTGCCATCACCCGATCAGTGCAGGGGACAAGTTTTATTGTCGTCAGAGGCTAGAACTCGTGTAAATGGCGGCACGCCGCATGTGCTGTGGTTACAACTGTCGAACATCGCAGTCGAGTCATTGACGGAAGGGATAGAGGGACGGTGACCTCCGCGCTCGCTGGTATGAAACGAGCCACCGACTGTTCCCAATTCGAAGCTCGATTGCCGCGCGTCGTTGCCTGTAGGTGTTAGTCTGGTGCAGCTGAACTCGGAGGGTCGCATCAGTGAAATTATTGAGTATAGGCAACCGACGCACGAGGAGATGGCTGCGTACCTCCGGCGCGACCTACCCGGACCGCAGCGTGCCACCATCGAACGCCTGCTCCTGCGCGGCCACGCCGCGCCAGCTCCCGCTTCCGCCAGCAGCGGTGCTTCAGGCAGCTTCTGCCAGCTGCCATCCTCATCCACTATCGACCCCATGTGGCGCGTGCGGGCGGTGCAGGCTGCGACGGAGTGGGTGGAAAACTGGACGCCGGGGCCGGATTTGGAAAACATGGTGGGCGCACATGGCCGAAGAGGGGAGGAGTCTGTGGTGGCCTACCTTGCATAGAGGCGGCGGGAGGACGCATTATCCCTGGTTATCAGCTGCTGCCTTTGCATCTGAACAGTTTTGACCCCACGCTCCTGCACGCGGGGTTTCATGAATGCATGAGGTGGTTTGGCTTTCCTTTATGGGCGTCGTGGCGTTGACATGGAAATCTGATTCGGTCATTCACGTCCAGTTGTTTTAATGTGCCGCACGGCCACGATTTCGGGGCTTCGCTCCTGCAGGTGCGGGACGATATTGAGGAGTTCAACATTTACAGTTGGCCGGACTTCGAGCAGGACGTGGTAGGGCGGGACGCCCTTGAGGAGCGCCGCAGCAGAAACTCGCAGGTGGGTTCGACTCCGGCGGCAGCACACCGGAGGAGGCCGTGGCGCAACCGTTTCATAGTGATGGAGGAAGACGCCACAGGCACTCGGCGGGGCGCCTTCCTTAGAACGGCAGGAGGGACTCCAAATTCTTCAGTACCCTCCCAACGCTAAGCCACTGCTTGCCGAAGTGCCTCTGCGCCATTTCCCGCAACGGCTGGTACTCAGTACCGCCCTTCACGGCGGCTGCCCGGCTGCTCATGCATCCCCAAACGACAGGACGCGGTCATTATCCGGGAGACCATCGCCGATTCTACCACCAACGTTGTGGTGGTGCACTGGTTTGACTTCGAACAGTCACAGCCCATGGGCTTTGGCTACGGCGATGCCACTGGCGATGCCGCGGGCGCAGGCGCATCAGCAGCGGCAGCCAAGGCGGCTGGGGCGGCGCCTGGAGTGCCGCAGGAGGCCCTGCCGCGGCAGCAGCCGACGCTGCATCCCGAGCACGGCAGCGTGGAGGTGAAGAACGGTCATCTCCGTGTGCACCTCTCCCCCAGCCCTACGCTGCGCCGCTCCCTTGGGAGCGAGGACGACTTGGGTGGACCTTTCAGCACCGGCCCACGACTGCACAAGTACCGCGGAGTGACGCTGTTCAGGTATGCAACGTGCGGGGTTCGGCGTGCGGTGCGGCTGCAGCGTCGGCTGAGGAGGGCCTCACAGCTGGGGCGTCCACGTGCCCGCGTGAAAGCCTTAAGGACCAGGCCCCTGGCCACCCTACGTGGGCCGCGAGTCCCACATCCCCCGCTTGGGTGCCGGCGTGTTATGTGCGGTGCCCGGTCAGGACGGCTTAGCTTATAGCCAATTTCCCGTTCATGTTGCCTCTGCAAGGGTACCGCGTAATGCGCGGGGTCAGCTGGAGCTCTTCTGTTCCTCATGTCTCCTGCCGGCCAGCCTACTTCCGCCGGGAATGCATGTTGCAAACCCTGTTCGTGTTGAAGTGTGCCATTTACCTAGTTGGAACCTCCTTGCCGTTTCCGCAGGCTGGACGAGGACTGCAAGCTCGCCTGGCTGGTCACCTTCCGCGAGATGAAGGCTACCGAGCTTGATACGTATCTCTCACAGAAGCTGCCGGCAGCGGCCATATGAAGATGTTGATGGGACGTCGAAGGGATAGGGAACATTCAGGGTTGCATTCCAATGCTTGGCGGTGCGCTCTGCGTCGCCTGTCACATCAAGCGGTGCGACCGCATACCGTACTGACTCCTGGCCAGCCCCCACCTCCTTACCTCTGATCCCACTTCCTTGCGTGCGTTGTCCTTGATGTAAAGTAGGACATGGGGGCTGGGAAGCTGAAGGAGCCTGTCTCCTGCGATCCAGGCGTAGTGGGAGAAGTGGGGTGTGAGCCGGGCACGGCCTTGTGAACAGCCGTCTGGCGGCTTGGCAGGACACAACGTTTGGCTGCTGGTCGTGCGGCATGACATCGTGTTTAATTGGCGAGGGAAACGTGGTGTTGGTTGTAGAGGGAGAAGGGTTGAGCGCCCAACTGTGCATGCACGCTGTTGGACGCATCGCACGGCAATGTCAGCGGCCGGGGAAGAAACGCTTCTGAGCGAGTCTGGTCATGGGCCAGGACATGACGCGCGGGTTGATTTAAGGTTGGCAGTTTTTATCTATTCACATCCTTAATGGCTTCTGTCAGCTGCCATTGCCTTATATTGGACAAGGCCGCAGTGCTTGTGGGAACTCTATCAGGAGGAGGATTGCGTAGATAGTCGCCAATGTTGTGAATGTGCGCCTTCACCCGAGGATTCATATGCTTCACAGCACACACAATCACAGATCGTGGAGCTTAGAACGCGGCCTTAACTTTGGACTAGTGTTTTGTGCATCATTTATAAGCTGACAGGGGTTGCTCTCCTTAGGGATTAGATCCAATCACAATCTTTCTGGGTGAAATTGTTTTCTCGTTTCTGGGCCGGCCGAGGCAAAAGCCTCGGGTCTGCAAGCTGCGTGTAGCCGTTAGAAGTCCGCCGCGGTAGAGCTTCCCTGTTCCTGTGTCATGTCACTGGCGTGTCCCCGTCGTGTCACCTGGGTGCTGTTATGTAGGCCTTGGGGGTGGTTGCAGTGTCATGTGTTGCGCGTCAGTCATTGGCGCATGGCGTCACCCGTCCTTTTTAAGGTACAGGTCGGGGGTTGCTGTGTCGGGCTTAAGGTTGCTGGCCAGGGACCGCGCTGATGCCCTGCGGACGCCAGTCGGGTGCGTGTCCCCAGCGCCTGGTCCTCTGGCCCTCAAGTATTCTTTCCTTTCGCACTTGCGAGATGTTCAGTGCATGTGATGATGCTCTATCTGCGTATGGTAGCTGCACTCGGGAACAGGAAGGGGGCCGCTGTGTAGTGCTGCACGGGGTGCTGAAGTTATGGTAGGGGCCATACAAATGCCCGTGTCACAAAGAGATGCTCGATGTCTTGTGTACCTAAAGGCGTTCCATCACATCTCAGCGGAAAGCTTGACAGCGCGCAAAGCTGTTTGGGTGCGGTTGTGGTGTTCGATAGGATGGTTACGCATAGGGGTGGGGTGCGCAGAATCACAAATGGCTATTCGATCCAAAATACAGTGTTTGAATGCTGGGAGATACGTCAAGCAGCAAGACAGGCCAACAGTCAAGTACGCAAGCCTGCGTCCATTCGACGTCTCTGAACCCTTAGAAACCTAGAATCCATGACGATGTATGGCCTAGCCATGTGATGTGGTCGAGACATGATCGCTAAAGATTACGTCGTTGCATAAATCCGACGGTCCAGAGCGTCGGATTATATACACCTCCCGAGTTCCATTTCATAAAAGCCGATTACCACAGCCGCCAACCGTTTGGAAATAACAGCTTCCAAACCATGCCGCAATTGCCGCGTTCAACGTCAAGCCACTGATGTCACCCCAGGACTCCCCAGCAATCACCTTGCTCCTTCATAAACCTAAAACTTCTTCTTAAAGCCACGACGTACATGCGGTTTACGAAGACGGCTGAAACCGCTGACTGTAAGAAGGCAGCTGATTGATGAAGGATTTAAAGTGTGTATGGTACTATACAGGCTGAACAATTTAGCCCTACTCAGGCATCCCACGCAGGCGTCCCAGCCGCCTCACCGGAATGTCAAAAAATCAAGCCGCCGCTTTACCTACATCACTATTGGCGGCAACCGATCCCGTCGCCGGTGTCGCCGCGGCCGTCACCGTTGTCCTCTTAGGCTCGGCTGCTGGCCCTGGCGGCAACATGTAGCGGCGGAAGTGCTCTGGGGGCTCCAAGATGGGCGAGGGCCGGAACGCCAGTCCCACGTTACCCAGCTGACCACATGCCGCCATCTCATCATCGCCTGCGCGTGGCGGCGTTGGCAGGGGCAGCTTTCAGTATAGCCAGGCCGATAACGCACGAGTATATCAGGAAGACAGGAAGCGATCTGAACATATGGCGTGCCTCATGATAGACATCTTTCATGCTCCCGCCAATCCTACGTTTTAAGAACCCCTCGGCCACAGACCGGTGCATCATCTCTCGCTGCGCAAGTCCAGCTGGTCGATCCTCACGCGCGGCGACCCTCCCGCCCAAACCATCCGAGACCGTCCCAGCTCGCACCTCTGCTGTCCCGAATCGTGCACACCATGCCGGCCTGCACCAGCGCAGACCTGAACGCGGTCACGGCCTCCTCGGTGGAAGGCTGGAAGCGTGTGCCCGCGTGAGGGTTGAACATGATGAGGTTGACCTTGCAATTAACGCGCGCCAACATGGCAACCAGCCTTCACACGGAGGGGAGTGGGGAAGCCGCAAGCAGAAGGGAAACACATGCAGCGCTGCTGAAATAACACGCAATGTAATTCCCAGCTACGGAGCCGCGGCACAGGCAAAAGGCGCCCTTCCACTTCTCCGCGACTGTTCACTGGAATTCCATGTCAAGGTGGATAAAACGGGGCATTTAGCGAAGTAATAGTAATGTGCACTCCTTAAGGTTGGCTTCAAGCTAAAACCCCACTCAAGGCCGTGCTTCAGACCTTGCTTACCGATGGGCATCCTGCAGCGTGTCGTTGATACCATGCAGCATCGTGTATTCAATCAACAGGCTGCGGCTACTGCTGTTGCCGCTATCGCTACCGTCGCTGCAGCCGCTGCTGTTGATGCTGTTGTTGCTGGCCGCTGCTGCTGCCGTGGCCTCCCGCGTCCATGCTTTTGACGAAGCTTCAGAGGCGCCACCTGTGCCGACGTCTACAACCGTCAGAACACGACTGCTATCCCCGCTATTGCTGCTGCGGCTGCCGTTATTGCTGGTGCTTCCGCTGCTGCCATTCCTGCTTGAGACGCTGCAAGTGCCACTACCGCTGAACCCGTTGTGCATGCTTGCCGCCATCACCGTCGGCTCTGCGAGCTGCTGTGAGCTCGAGCCCAGGAGAGGTAGCCATCGCGCTACCCCTGATTCGAATACTTCTTGCCGATGTGCCGCCTCCGCCTCCGTCTGAACTACTTCAGATCCCTCTGCCGCCGACGCCGCCGCCGCTGCTTCCCCGCCACAGCGCACAGCTCCCGCCTGCGGTAGCGACATGCCAGGATGTTGGTGCCGTTGCCCCTGGTCCTGTTGCTGCTGCTGCTGCTGCTCTTGGAGCGGTTGCTGGCTATTGCTGATGCTGGTTCTGCTTGCACTTGACATCGCCGGTTGCTCTTCCTGTTCCCGCACCAGTTGCTCATCTTCATGGTGATATTGAAGACCGCTTGGCTGTTGCCGTTGTGCTTGAGGCTGATGCTGCGGTCGCTTGTGCGTCGGATCAGGCTTAGGAAACAGCTCTTCCAGAGCTGCTGTAAGAGTGGCCAGGTCGTAGCGGCGGTTGACGGGTACAATCCAGTCCCGGACCTCGTCTGTGTAATATATGCAACAGTATCATTGGCCGCGGAAAGGTGGAAATAAGCAGAGTCCAGATCAGCAACTCTAGCGGTTCCAAAGGTTCCGTGTGCCTTGCATGGTTGCTAAGGAACTAGGTGTTGGGGGCCCGGGGGACGGGAAATGTGGCAATGTCACAGTGGTCAGATGCGGCCCGTGCGAGAGGAAAGGAGGGGAGGGGAGGGGCGCGAGAGCCCGCGAGGGGCCGGCGGGGAGGGGAGGTACGATCTGCGAGCAAGAGGAGGAGCGAAGAAGCGTGCTGGGAATCGGCTTGCTGGCTTGCGGATGTGGAAGGGCGAATCATGGGGCGTGGCGCGCCCTGCTAGTCTATATATAAACTCCAGGGGTTTCTGGCACCGGAGAACCTGTGTTCGCAGGCAGCGCGTGCGACACGCTGCCTCAAACACCCATTCGGGCTTTCCAGTGCTTCTCCTGCGACCCCTCTTCGCCCCGCTCACGCACCCGTTGTTGCGTGTAGTGATAGCGCCATCTGCACGCGGCTCCGGGCGACGACAGACCGCATCTCCGGAACCAATCCGACCGTGCTGATCGTAACCTGCGTGCGGCGCGAGGTGAGTAGAAGTAGAGATTCATCATCCATCAAGTCCCCGGGGCTCCGCTGCATGGAAAAAAATTTCCACGGCCTTCCTCCCGCCTACTTCCCCCAGCCCGCAGCCCCCGGTTCGCTTCGCCCTTCACCTACGCCCCACCTTGTTATGGCTGATGTGCAGTCCCAAGTAGTGGCTCACGATGTCAGCGGCCGCCAGCACTGCCTCAGTGTTGTGCAGAGGCTCCCCCATGCCCATGAAGACCAGGTTGGTCAGCTGGGTGCGCTCGCCTGAGAGGCCAGGCAGGGCGGGGGAACCATACGCAAGAAGCAAAGAATGGAAGGCATGGCTTCGTTTCGACATACAACCGCGCTCGTCTTTTGCTCCCCCTATGCGTTCTTCTGTATTGGCATCCATCAGACGCAATCTTACCCTCCTGCGCCAGGAAGCGCCTCGCCTCCACCACCTGCTCCACAATCTGCGCCGTAGTGAGGTTGCCCAGCAGCCCCATACGGCCCGTGTAGCAGAACTGACAGTTCATGGCGCATCCCACCTACCAGCAGCACCCACCGAGGAGAGGGTCAGCGAGGAGGCGTTCCGTGGGACAGCACGTCCAGCCGCGGGGTGTCTGGCAAGCAACGGTCACTCCGCCGGGCAGCACCCGCCCTCCAATGGATCTAGCCTTCCTTACACACCCCTACAAATGCACACTAAATACATTCGCACGTCCCCGCACGTCCATTTTTCGCATACACACCCACACGTGTGTGCCTCACGTATGGGTAAATAAAGTTGCCATTCTTAGTACCATCCTCGTCACTTCTTGCTCATGCCTCAGCTGTCAGTTCATTGGGAAACACACGGAGACGTCTCCGTGCCAGAGCAGGGCAGGGCAGGGCCCCACGCACCTGCGACGACACGCAGATCGTGAGGCGGTCCCGCAGCCCCTGCTGCCGAACGATAGGTATTAGCACCGTCTCTACGCTGCCCCCCGCCGCCTCTCCCTCCGTCAACGTGAACACAAGCTTGCGGGTGCCGTCAGCAGCTCGCGCCACCTGGCTCAGCCGTAGACCGCCGTCCAAACTCACGCGCTGCCTAGCAGAGGTGGACGTACGGGGTACAACCCGAAAAACACCAACCCGTGCGCGATAAAAGAGTTAACTCAGGCGGGTAATTTCCTGGACACCCTGGGCGAGCTGGTGGTTGCATGCGGCGACGGCGTATTGGCGGGTGAGCATGCGGGAAGCCAAGGCAAGTCGCATAACGGCATAAGTCTTTCGTGATGGCAGTACGTGTTGCCACGACACATGACCAGGGGCTACTTTGCGGCCTGCTATCGTGATGTGTATGGTGTGGCGGCGTGGAACACAAGGACGGAGTGAGGATCCCTGAGAAGGGCCGTACCTGCCTACCCGCCTGTTCCCGCACCCGCTCCCTCCCTGGTGCAATGCCCCCTCCTAGAGCCAGAGGCACACCTCTTAAACCTGGACCTTCACAGTCTCTGGTACTCTGCTAGGCCCCCTGCTAGGCCACTTTTGATGCCCCTGCTCACCCCGCTTTGGCGATGAACTTGGCACTGAATCCGTTCTGTCGGCCCACCGTCTCCTCCAGGCTTCGAACCCAGGCGCCTGCGGGCGGGTCCGCGTACATCCAGCGCCAAAGCTGTAAGGCCCGGTTGGCCGGGGCCTCCTCGCCTGTGGCGGACGTACGGGGAGGCAGGCGGAGACAGTTGGTTAGAGAGGCACCTGGACGGAACAAAATACACGAAGGCATGAGTCTGTCTATCTGTCTATTTGCATCTGTTCGTGTGCCTGCCTGCCTGCCTGTCGGTCGGTCGGTCGGTCTGCCCCATATCAATTCGTCCATCCATCCATCCTTCCCAAGGCCCCAAATACACGCATACATACACACGCACACGTGCGTCTCTTCAGCAAAGCCTACCTTCTGACGCGCACCAGGCTTCCAGCTCCGGTAGCGTCAGGCTCTTCAATACCAACCGCCCCTTGCCGTCATACAAGCCCGGTCTGCGAGGCATTCAAGTACACATTCACATGCCTTATCCATCATACCCTGGTAAAAAGCGTGGCTGCAAACAAGCACGAGACTGCACGGCATTCACCTCAAGGCAGATTCACTAACCTGCCCACTGGTGGGCTCCAAGGCAGCGGTTCAGGTGCCGCCACCGCAGCCAGCTGCTGCCGCTGCTGCTGTTGCTCGCAGCATGACACATTGCCTGCAACCTGCGATGCTGCTGCTGCTGCTGCTGCGGCGGCTACAACCTGGACCCGAGCTAGTGCCGCATGCCGTGGCGCCGCGGAAAGGGTGTGCGATACCACTGACTACAGTACAAGTACATATGGTACAGCGGATACGGGAGACGGTACGGAAAAGTTACTGGATAGTTGTTGAGGCCGATGACAGAATATGGGATGTGGGATTGAAATATCGGCCGGCGTGACGCATTTCATGTACGTGAAACAAGCAGTGACACCTATGGTAGAGGGGGGAAGGTGGCACCATGCGCTGTGGATGTAGCTTGAGCTATGCGAGGTGAATGTGAAGTACGACGGCAGCACGACTTGATGTATTTGGACGGACAGCACGACCAGAGAAGGGGGGAAACGAGATAACAGTCCGTGAAGTGGGGGTTAGGCGTATGGTTTCCCAGATGCGTCGGCGGCGTCGGGCGACCATGCCAAGCTTCTAACCCGGAGATGTGTGCGATAAAAACTGATCGGCCCAGTGGCGGATCCACAACTGACGTTGGTGTGTCTTTGAGGACGAACAGAGCGTAGTAAACGGTGCGTAACGGCTGCGCCGGTTAACGTGCTGCTAATGCACCCAGCAGGGCCGGACGTACAGCTGACTTACCCAACGCCAGCCACACAGCCCGCTCCCACAGAAGACAGGGGTAGACTGGCGATCGAGTACGTACGAAACCTTGTATCTTAGAGCCTCTACAGGCCAACGTGAACGATGCAACGCGCCTAGGCGGCCAGAAGTTCCTGACATGCTAGGGCCTTTAGGATTTTTCAGACAAGATGTTAGAAGACATCATCTACATGTAAAAGTTTGTATTAAAGCAAGCGTTTCTGGAACAAGAGAGTCATCTGTCCTTGATGATTAACCAACACATGTATGTACGACCACACATCTTTCAGGATTTCGGTGGCAAACATGGAATTGTGATGCAGACACAAGCTCTATCATATTATAACAAAAGCCCAACGAACGCCTGGTAATACTGTGGGCTGTTTACTGTTGGCTTATTTACCTCATTTCTGTTGTCCTCATTTTCTAATGCATGTCTCAAGCTATTCGCGCCCTGTGGCGCGGAACTTACGATACATTGCATCGCGCAGAAGAGTTGTTATGGTTGCAGCGCAGCATGCGAAGAGGCCTCAGGGAACGGTCAAGGTAACTGTCGGAGCGTCCTTGGCATGCCATTTCACCTGTGGCCTCCTCGCTCCTTTACTACCTCCCGTGGACTCCCATGATGCGTTTATCGTGTGAGAGAGCTGCTGTGTGCCTTTCGGGCAGGTCCTCCACCTCATGCGCCATGGTACGACGGAGATGAACGAATACCTGGCGCTGAACCGTTACGACGCGGAGGACTTCAGAGATCCAATGATGTTAGTTGCGATTTTGTATCCTAGCTTAAGCTACACCATGGGAAGAAACCTGTGTGGAGAACGGGCGAGGCGGTTGGCTGGGGTTTGGGCCAGACACCAGGCCAGGAAATGTGTTTACTCCTGAATAATGGGTTTAAGGGGTATTGACCTAAGGAATGACGCCGGCGCGGTCAATTGCTGCGCCCCGTGCGCAGTGCACCTTTCAGAGGACTCTGCGCGTGCTAGCTGCAGCGCCTCCTGGCTCTCTACCTGCTAGGCATGGGCGTGGCTTTTCATCCCTTTCCTGTAGCCCATCACACTAAAAGGCCAAATGAGCCAATGATGAAATGTCTCCTAACATGGGAAAGAAGGGCTGACGACAAAGTTTACATGTATGGCCGTAGGTACGACACAGTGTTGACGGTCCGCGGCAGGATGAGGGCTCAAGCGGCGGCGCAAGTCGCAGAACGATTGAGCCCCAAGCCCGAGGTAGTACGGGAAACGGCAGAGCCACGGGGCCTTATGTATTGAGAGTGTGTCATAAAGCTGCCAGGTCAAGCCCAGTATCCAGTTGCTCGGCTGTTCCACTCCAGTGTAGTACTGCAAGGGCTCCGTGTGCCTGCATGTCCACTGATGCCTGCCCAATCGCCCCACGTATGCGCATTTCATTGGACACGCAATCGGGGCCGCGCGCGTCATGCGGCTAAGCAACCTGTGCGTGTGAAGACCAAACACCCCCCCCCACCCCACCCCACTTTGCATTCACCCAAGCTTATTCCACTCCCGACCGCGTCTACCATTCCCAATCTCCCCGTGTTGCCAACCATCCCCGGGGTTGCTGCTGCTGCTGCAGCTGCTGGTGGTGTCGCCACTGACCCGCGCCCTTCAGACGGCGCAGCTGGCCTTCCTGCCGCACTACCAGGGCCCCGTGCTTGTGGAGCCCCTGGCACGCGAGCGGGTGGGTCCCTCGGATTTCGGTCGGTTGAACCCAGCTGTTCATTGGGTGGTCAGGTGGCTCAGGAGGAGGGTAGGTGCCTCCTTGCTTCCCCTCCCACCGCTCTGCCAGCCTGCCTGTGTCTAAAGGCCTGTACGACTGCCCAACATGGGTCTCCGGGCTTACCTGATGGCGGGTACAGCTGCAGGTCACTTCCACATCCACCGCCACTTCCGTTTCCCCTTCTGCTTTCTTTCCAAAGTCCTACGAAATGGTGTGAAGCTTCCCGATGTTTTGACATGTCCAAAGTGGACTCTGGTTGAGAAAGGACGTTTTTGAAAAATGCGAGTACCGGAGAGGACTGCCCATCTTGGGTCAGTTTCAGTAGGCCCCGGCGATACAGACCACTCCTGAACACGCGTTCGCCCGTACACACGATAGACGTCTGCCAGCGGCCCGCCCGCCTGCACAAACGTGTCGGACTCGCCGCCGCACTCCCGCGCTGAGCCCGAATCCAGATCTCATCTGACATATGACCCGCGGATCGCAGGTATGGCATGCTTCCGACGTAGGTAGTAGCCGGGAGCACTTGGCACGAACGTTCCCTGACTCGAGGTAAGCCAGTCAACCACCCAGCCAGGCTGGCTGGCTGGGTGGATCACACTCCATAACAAGCCACATTAGAGGACATGTTTATCTTCCCTGTCGACATCATCTCCTTGTTCTATCGGCGTTGATGCTTGTGCACGAGACGGGACCTTCCCTCTGGATTCGAAGGGCGGGCCCCAGCGTGTACGGGCTGGGATTGCTTGGGGGCTTGTAGGGCTTAGGGTTTCGCCTGCTACCCATGGCGCAATGCCCCATGATGTTGATGACTTTCCATTGCTGCATTTCTGGTATATGTGTCCGCCCCGCGATGTCTCCGGATTTGGTTTCCCCCTTTATGTTCCACTGGTGGGTTTGCGGTTTACAAATTGAGCATCGTTTGCTCGTCGGTCTTTTCGCCTATGGAAAGCATGTCCTCCGACCCCTTGTCGCCTTTGGATTTGGAGACTTAAGTTTGGAGAACCGGGCCGCATACGTCCTGTTTCTAAAACTTGGATACCTGAATTGAAGGGTTGATGGTAGATGGTTCTATCTGTCGCTCCTGACGCCTGCAGGTTCCAGTTCGACGCCCTTCCGGACGTGTGGTGGCACTGCGTGGATCCCAGCAACCCAAGAAAAGTTGGACTTGAGCCTGAAGGTTAGCACCGTGCCTTTGGGTTGGGGCCCCCGTCGGGTCCCACTGTAATGCGGTTCATCGAGCATGGGACGCTTGAGCGTCATAAGTTTAGGAGGAAGCGACGGGAAGCGATGCAACCAGAATCATGCGGGTCACGCATCGGAGAAGAAGAGTGTGGCATCCTGTTAGCTGGATCCGCACTTCTGGGTGGTGTAAAGGAGCATCGCTAGGGGTTACAAGATGAGGCCACGCAGCCGGGGGGCCCTGCTGTCGCACTGAGGGAATCTCATTTTTTTCACTCGAGCGAGAAGCTGGGCGTTTTACTGGCGCTCATGCTTCAAGGAAAAACCTTTTTGCTGCGCATGAGGTCGGTTCTAACCAAGCTGTAGCGGCACAACTGTTTAGGTTAACATTGTCATTGCGTTATTCCGAGAAGCAGTTGGAATTGCCTAGCTGGAACGGAATGAAGCAGACGAGATTTGAATGAGCGGATCCACTGGCTGCGCATCCCGCGGATTCCCGCCACGTCTTCCATCCGGCGAGTCGCTGTGTAGCACCCTCTTTCCTTAGCCTGTGTTCTTGACATTGCTGCCGACAAGACTAAGGATTCGCACACGACGCTTACGCCATCCTTCCTGGCCGTCTTTGCTCACCTTGGATCCATTTTGCCCATGAACCTGAACCTTCACCTCCACCTGAAGACATCTTCAAGGCGCGTGTGCAGGAGCTGCGCCTGTGGCTGGCCGCGCGACCCGAGCAGTGCATTGCTGTGGTGGCGCACTGGGGCCTGCTGCACGAGCTGACCGGCGGGTTTGACTTTGAAAACTGCCAGATCCGCTCATTCGTTTTGGACGCACGGCGGATTACAGCTGGGCACGCAGCCCTTCGCGAGCAGGTGCCCAACCTGCTGGCTTCTCTTTTCCGATAGACATGGTTTGCTCGGTTTATTACGTGGCCTTATTCGTTTTCATTTTTTTATTTATCCATGCTGAGAGGGATGCAGACGAGGCGATGAACGAACGTGAGTGCAAGGGTGTGTTAAGTGAGACCTCAGCACGGCGAATGTGGTGGGTAGTTGGCTACCCTGCGCGATAGATGGAATATCCCCACTGCAACCGGCTGTGAGGACGGGCGGCTTATTATACTTGTCCTCTGTATTTATTGGCGCGTGTCTTGAAGTGTTTGGCAGGTTGAGCTTTACAAAGATGTCGCGAACATAATTTTTGGCTGATATATTGCTACCGGGCTGCGCTCAGTGTATGGGGTTGGTCGTGTTGCACGCGAGCCGATTGTGGCGCAAAATGTTGGAAAGAACCAGCATATTAATTTCGTGGCGTGCTTGTGGCTGCAGCGTCGCCGTGTGACGCGCGATGTCCACTGAGCGAACTCATCTCACCTTTTTAATTGTCACACGAGGAATAGTGCTCAGAAAAGACTCGCTTGTATGTGTTAATTTGATCTCGTGAGTGTGTGTCTGTGTGTTTAGTTGAACTGAGGCGTGAGATGTAAAGGTTGGAAGATTACATGTGTTTGTAGTTTGGTTTGGGAGCTAGAGAGCTCCGTATCTGTGTGGATGCACCTGACTCAGGGGCACGTGTAATTGCAACTGCGGGCTCGGCATTTAGTGAAGTCACAAGGTAAAGGGGCACGTGCAGCGCTGGCCTGAAGTATCGGAGCGCAGCTCCAGGTTAAATAGCATGGCCCTGTACACTTTTAAGAATTTAGGTAGGGGCACACGTCAATTTCCTCCCGTAGCTACAGGAAATCATATCTGATGCCATGGAGGTCACATGTATGGAGCAGAATGTAAGGAAGTGGGACACTGCTGCAGCCTGGCCTTGCAATGGCCATAACTGCGGATTCCAGCTACCTGCACATCATCCTGTGGTTAGCCATAGGTGCGCGGAAATGTGGAGGGGTCGGAGTAGGGGTTTAAGGTTCAAACTTGTAAGCCTACCCAGGCTTAATGTCACCAGCCCCGTGAGGCCACGTTCACTTGAATGAGCTCCTCACAGTAGGTAGAAGCGCAGCGCGGTAAGTGCCGTACGTCCACCAACGTTTTTGCGAGCACCCCTGTAACGATGTGAAACAGGACTGCTGCTGGCCCACTGTGGCTTGCATATGGCTCTATTGCGAGCAGGGGGGGAGGATTGGAAATTTTGGGTAGTAGGCCTGGGCTGAGCAGGCGTCGGGAGCCGAACTCTTTCAAAGTCGTGTTGGGCGCCCTTGCCTAAATAGCTTTCCGGGGGACCATTTCAAAGCATGATGGGGACCTGGACATAAATTGTTGAGCATGCGGCTGCAGATAGGGCCCTCCATGCCGCGAATCCTTAACACAACGCTACGTGCGAAAGTGGGGTAAACAAGGCGGATGCAGCGAATGCTGCCAGCCATGCGTGCTGATCACGCTGTCGCCGGCTTCAGGGTGTGCAGTCTAACAGAAATCATGCAGTCCCACACAGCCACATGCAATCAACTGTATGTGAATATATGCGACAGGGAAGCGGGTTTCCACTGATGCCACCCTCCTGTGCCGCACGCATTCTATTTCATGCAAATACATCGGCGCCATCGACGACCGTACGCCGCCAATTCACGAGCGGAGTCCAGCAGCGTTCCATAGCCCTGAAAGCTGAAGGGCGCTGGGGAATGGGGAAATGTGCGCCTCGCGTTCGCCGAACAGTCACGAACTCGGAGCACTTCACGCTCACATCAACAGATCATGCCAAACATCGTCAAGATGTGTGAGCAACTGCTTCACCTTCAGAATGCATCAACATTCGGCCGGTAGGATGTATTACACAGCCATCACAGAGGTGGGGATAAAGTGCAACAGATGCAAACAAAATTAGTGTGGGCCACAGGTGACAGGTTTTATTGGCAAGGTGCTTAGGTTCCGTACCTCCACTCCGAGCAAGCGAGGTCGGTGGGCCTTGCATGAGCGGCGCACGGTAACCTTAGAAGCCCATAGCGTGGCCCCAAAGCCCTTTCTTGTATTTAGACATAGTGGTGTGATACCGTAACTCTAAGTTAAAAATGCATAATCGTTGCCCTTTGATGACCAACGTTTTCCCGGTGCGCAAAACGCAATCCTGCTGGTTCACAAGCACTGGTGCGCATTAAATCATGGCCAAACTAATAAAACAGGTTTAATCGTGATGCCTAAACACCGTTCCATGATGAACTACGGTCGCTTTCCTAACAAATTCCGTAATCGCGACCGTAACAGGCTTCTAAGGCGGTACACCAGAGGAGGGTTTCCTTGGGCAAATCGCAGTACGTGCGACATAAGCAGTTTGCAGTAAGTGCCCTTTTTCCTTTCACATATGTCCTTCTGGGCTGCACATGCTTTAACAACCGACACCGGTAACCGCCGGGCACTGGGAACACAAATCCGCTCAAAGGCAATCCTCAGTTACAAGAGCTGCTGCCGCTGCCGCGTACAGCTTTTGAATTCGTTTGCTTCCCAGGCGCTCGTTTCCGTGAAGAGACTTTGTTCGGCGCAGGAGCTGCGGGAGTCGTACCGCACCTGTGTATAGCCAACGCATAACCTCTCCGGAAGCGGCCGGCGAAATACGTGCGCGAAATTCAGTTTACAATGCCAAGATGTGACAGCTGTCACTATACGCTGCCCAAAGGAATTGATAGCTGGCAATCCGTCACGGAACCAGGGGCCATGGGAAGCTGGAGGCCTCTGGAGACAAACAACTCGTCCAGGTTATCTTTATTATTTCCTCAAGCCAGCTCACAGAGACGGTATTAGGAAATTCCGAGGGGGGATGCTGTCTTGGCAGGCGGAAGCCTTTAGATAACAATGTTTTGCGAGTATGGGAATGGCCGGCACACAGCTTGACAAGCTCCATTCGACAATACCTAAAGGGCGATGCGTTCTTGTGTGTTGCTATTGCGAGTTTCAAGTTCCACAGGCAGCTGGTCCTATACTTGGAGTTTCGGAACCCAACATTCCGACCGGTAGACGTGGGAAGGGCTCTTCTTTGTTGGGGGGTTCTGTTCCTGGGGCAGTGGGGTAACTCATACTTCCCAACAAGAGAGAAAAGATCCAAGGGTCGCACATACAGGTCGGCACATGATGGTCGGCAAGAGTTTGGAGGAAAGCAAGGCAGTTGGCCAAACCTCATCTTGTCGATGCGGCAGCCGCCAATAGCATGGCATTGCAAGCCTCCACGTTGCTGCCTGCAATGACAGACATGTGGGCGGACGGACAGGTGGTAGTGGTAGAAGGTGGTTTAGCTACACATCCGTAGATTGTTTTCTGCGATGCCGGCACGAACTGCACGCACTGTGTATGTAGACCTATTGATCAGCTTAAATTCGCAAAAATCTGACTCCTCGTCGGGCCTGTCTTGTCAGCTGCAGCAACTTGCAGCGGGAGCCGGGCGAACGTGGACGCGTGTCTATCCTGCGACCTTTTGGAGCAGTAAGGTGTCACTCGAGGAACCACAATACAAATACATGTCGTCGCTTCTGGATCATTCGCCGTTGAATGAATGCTAGGCCGCAGCTGGTCGCTTGCAAATTGCTGAAGGGAAAGGCTGCATAGCATGTCACCCTTGCCGTGCTTCCCTACCATGTAATCGCGATTTGGGACCATGGATGGGTTTCAACTGCCTCAGCTGCTGCTGAATTAGAAAGGTCGTACACAAATTCCTGAGATACCAAAAAGTCAAAAGCAGGCAGTTTGACCTTCGCCTAGTCATGGCTTCAACTATAACAGTAGCCAACCATATACTAGATTGTGGCGCAGACGCACGCCGAATTTTTTATGTAAGGTGCAAGGTGAACTATCCCTAGAAAGCACCTGGACCCCATCGTATAACTGTGCGCTAAACAGGAAAGATAATAGTCCTGGGAAACGATATACGGAGTCGCATTTCGTGCACTTGGAAGAGACGGCTATAGCCGTGCGAAGTCAGTGCCTAACACCGTGGGTTAAGCCAACAAAAAGCAGCATTGTTTGTGTCCGTGAAGTTCCGTGAACAAAAATTTTGTTGGTAGTCGGAGGTGTGGGGGCTGCTGGGACTTGTAACTTTCTTCCTGTACGGCGTTGTCGCAATTAATCAGTCTAATGGCGTTGTGTGAACGCCGAGCTGACATTTAATAGGGTATAATGCATAACGATATTGTCATGGTCCTTACTCGGAACGGTAATTGAGGTACAGGTACCAACGTACAATTGCTTAGGTAATCGCTTGACAGACTACGATTACATATACGCTCTTTATACTCAAGTTGTCCACAACTTAAATACCTGTGCGATTAATTAACCGAGCACCCCTGCACTTCTGCTTGTAAGGTGGTCGCTAGTTCCTTACGCGCTGTCCACAGCAGCCGCATACTGAGCTATCCTCAATTTCGGAGGGTTTGAAGAAGTGCTTTCAAGCCACTAAACGCAAATTATAAACGAAACATGAGAACTCCTGAATTATAGGACGTTTCGTTTTCGCAACTTTTGGTTAGGGCGCCGCTGGTCCTGCAGCTGCAGTGCGCAAGTTCGGCCGCTTCACACGTTGAAGGAGAAACCTTCATAGCCAAAGCTTGCGCTGCTGGTCGACAAGGATTGCCGACGTGTGCAGCTCCGGAAATAGGTGAGTCGACGGGTTGCGCTAACATGCAAACAGGACTTTGCTCCACACCGAAGGTGCATACATGTTAGGTAATGGAGTTCATTCGTTTTGTGCGGTACTTGCGATGAGCATACCATGCGCGTTTCCTCGTCCTGACTGACATCGCACGCGCTTATTCCTCCAACCTTGCTTTTTTCGGATGTTTTCCCCTTTGTAAAGGATTTATTGCACTTTACCACTTTGCTGCGGCTGCCTCCAGATCGACAGTCTGACCAGCGTTGCGTAATCTTCGTAAACCTTCTCAGCCAGATGGGCACACCCCCTCCCCTTCCGGAGCCTGTTCGTGGTCTTCGCCTTGAAGAGCGTGCACCTTCGATAACCACGTTGATCGTAGAAGCTGCGAAGGCAGTATCTTCTGGCAGGTGGGTGTAGTTCCTGCCAACGGGGCCATAGCTGCCAGCTCGGCTCGCTTTGTCTGACCTACAACGCAATTATGTGTTTGTATTTAATTTGTGATAGCATGATGGTGTTTCTTGCAGTTCTGGACCTGTCTGCTCATCAGACTTGCTGACGGTGGTACAAAGCGATATGCCCAGCATACAGCCGGCGCGATTTTCCGGCTTCGCTGCGGACATCCCCCTATCATCGCGCCCAGCCGCTTCCCCTTTTGCCGTCGTGGCTGGTGGCGAGGGGAGCTCCTGCGTCACGGATTCTTCGCCCGTATCGATCCTCGATGGTTCTAGCGCAGATGCAACGTCTGGCCAGTACCAGCAAATGAGTCAGTACTCTTCGGAATCATTACGGCAATCTATGCCAAATTCTCCATTCCAGTCCGACACAGCCCTCAGCTTGGTCGGTGGCCACAGTTCTGCTTTCGGTACGACAACTCTACAGGGAGCTCCAAACGTGCAAGGCCTCCTTAATGCGTCTCTACGCCAAAAGTACCATTCCGAATCTGCGGCTGCCGACTTCTCTTCCCCCCGCCAGCCTGCTGCCCCCATGAGCCCCCAACACTGGAGCCCTGCCTCCCTCCACGGCCATTGGAATCGTTTGGACGCTGGACCCCGCCAAGGCCCACGCATTTCCGATCCCTCTGCTCTGGCGTTGCCCCTCTCCGCGCCTAGCCCTCTCGCTGAGTCCGTCCCCGCTAGTGGCTCAAGCCGCGTACCGTCGGACCTCCTTCCCCCGCCTTCGTCCTCCTCCGCGGCAGTTGAGGGCCTGCCTCCCAGTGTCAAACAGCATGTGCAGAAGATGCTACCCGACCTGATACACACCCTGTTGCCCACACTGCTGCCTGGTGGTGTGGCCGCGGCGTTGCCGGCTGCTGCAGCCGCGCTGTCCGCCTCCGCGCCGTCATTGTCTCTGTCGTCGTCTGCACGGGCGTCACTGGAGGCCCGGCTGCCGACCATCCTCGAGGCTGCGCTGGTCCAGGGCCTGGCGACGACGCTCCCGAAGGCAGTCATGGCCACTCTGAACTTGCTCTTCAAGGGTTCGTTTGTATCGGCTGCTGATGGAGGAGATTCAAATTTTAGCGGTGAGCAAGCGAATTTTGCCGCCGCCGCGGCTGGCTGCGTGACCAAGTCTGCTCCGCAGTCGGTTTGCATGGAGCCAGCTGCTGCTGCCGCTGCCGCCACTGCCGCAGCGGCAATAAACTCCGGTGAACGGCAGCAGTCGATGTCTCTGGAGCAGCAGAATGCGGCGGAAGCCCAGCTCGTGCGCATGCTGTTTGGCGCTGACGGCGCGGAGGCACCACCGCCGCCGCAAGATCGTCAGCGGGCCAAGACCACAGCCGCCATCACGCCGTGTGTTCTGGATATCGCCGCAGCCATCGCCAGCAGCGACAACAGTCCAGCCAGCAGCCCCGCCAGCCGTGCTGGCAGCCCCGCTGCCACCAGCTGTGCGAACTCCCTGACCGACCAGCCCCTGGGGTTGCGGCCCCCCTCCGCCGACGCCGACGCCGCGGCGGAGCTCCACGCGGCCCATGCCGCCGTTGCACCGGCGGCCGCCGCGCGAAGGCCCTCCCTCGCCACGCTGACTACCGCAGCGGGCGCGCCATTCAATACGTCAGCTGGGGACATATACTCAAGGAGGCTGTCGGACACAAACCCGGGAAGCTCCATTGGTTCCGGAGCCCCGGTGGCGACGGCGACAAACACCGGCCGTCCTCCGCACTTGCCAATCCCAGTCAAGGCCAGCAGTGCCGGCGTTGCCGCCGCAAGCGTTCATAGCAGCCAGCATCAGCCGTGCTACAAGAGTAGCGGTGGCAGCGGCGCCCATCTGGGTCACGGCGAGGACGGGGTGAGCAGCGTTGACGATGCGCTGAGCACCTGCAGCGGTGGCGACATGCCGTCGCCGTACTCGGATTTGTGCGGCGCAGTCAGCGCCAGCGCCGCCATGAACAGCGGCACCAACAGCTTCTTAGTTGCTGGCGGCAGCTGTGTGGATATGTCGGGTGCCGACGGCACGAGCCTGTACGGCATCAGCGGCGATGCGCTGCTGGACAGGCTTAAGCAAATTCAGCAATCGCAGCAGCATTGCGCATCTTCTCTGGGTCACATGGCATCCCCTTCCGAGCTGCTGATGGCGGCTGCCGGCGCGGGCACTTCATGCTGTGGTACCACTGGCGTCTTGGCGGGCCAGGCAGCGGCGGTACAACAGGCACAGTCGTCCCAGGCGGCAGTCGCAGCTGCCACATACTTCTTGCAGCAGCAGCAGCGCTCGCAGCAGCAGCAGCGCTCGCAGCAGCAGCAGCAGCAGCAGCGCTCGCAGCAGCAGCAGCAGCAGCAGGAGGCGGAGGCTGTCGCTGCGCAGCAGCACCTACAGCATCTGCAGGCCCTTGTAGCGAGTGGTCGGGCCCTGAGCGAGCAGGATATGGTTGTGCCGCCGTCGCCGCCGCTATCAACCACCGTCGGCGTACAGTGGCGCCGTTCGTCCGGTACGGACATGGCCTTTGGTGCATCGACGTCGGATCTGTGGCAGGCCGCTGACACGGATGCGTTGGGCTTTGCCGCCGCGGCGCAGCTAGCCCTCGGGCAGCAGCAGCAACAACAGCAGCAGCAACAGGCCATTGCTGCCGCCGGCCTCCTCCAACAACAGCAGCAGCAACAGCAGCAGCAGCAGCTCATTGCCCAGTCGTTGGCCGCCGTTGCGGCTGCCAATGCCGCAGGCCGTGCCGTACGCCCTGAAGACTTCCTCACTTTTGGTGCTGCTGGCGGCGCGGGTCTGCAACTTCCGGTTCCTACTGGTGCTGGACTTGGCAGCCAGGCCGCCGCGGTGCAGCTGGCGGCGGCGGCCGCCGTGGCCGCAGCTGGCGGCGGCGCTGCAGCCACTTCCACTGACCTGGCGTCGTACATGGATTCGGCGTTGCGGCGGATGCTGCTTGTGAGTCCCCAGGTGGCGGCGGAGCTTGCTCGTGCTTGCGGGGCCTTCAGCGGCGCCCATGCGCAGTTGCATCACCTGTGCTGTATCATCGCGGAGCAGCTGCTGGACGTGGCGGCGATGGCGCCCGAGGTGGCAGCGGCGCTGCTGCGAGCTCTAGCCGCGCACCGTGCTCGCGGCGCGCAGGCAACGGACGTGGACCCTCGAGTGATGGGCCGCATACTGCAGCTATTGAGGTGAGCGCCAGCCACATGCTCCTCATTAGCTGGGAACTTGTCGAGGTGTGGATTTGTGGAAGACCTTGGGGCGATGGTTGTGCAGCATTGCGTCCCTGGGTGAGGCTGTATGGAGTGTGTAGCAATGTCGGCACGAAGCTTTACTTTGTGTTGCTCCATGATCTGTGCTGTGCCTGTCATGTCGCGGGATTCCATTGACGAATCGCTTCATGCAGAATGCCGCTGCTGCTCCAACGGAGTGGCGCTTGTCTCATTTGTTCTCTGATTTGGAACCTACGCAATGCTCTTAGTATCGCTTTATTAGTATCATATCACGCGAGCACCTGAAATGAGTGATATATGGATGACGTGGATCCTGCCGCGCTGCCTGAGCTGAAGCGTGCGCTCACACTCCCTTTCTGTGGGCCCTTTTCTGTCACCTTGCAATGCCTGCGTTGCACTTCCTCAGGGCTGGTCCCGCCGGTCGCCAGCTGTGTCTGGTGTCCCTGGAGCAGTGGGTGGATGGCCTCAGTCGCATTCACAAGCGCCGAGCCTACCTGGACACCATTCTCCACAACTACCAACTGACACTGAAGCGTCTGGTGCAGGCGATGGGCCACCAGGTGCGCTTCCAACAAATTATTTCCTTTTCCTATTTTATTGAGGGCACCCATATCTTTTTAGGGGAAGCTACTAAATGTTACCACCTTCCTAGCATTGGGCGTTCTGACAGGTTGCGTGCACTGCAACTCAACTTAGCTTAGCCGCACCGTCCGTAAGTGTCCCTGACGCCATATCCACGATGTCGTGATGTCGTGAAGTTTGAACTATCTCGTGCTGCAGGTTCACGCTGTCAACATGTCGTTGCCGCGCCAGCTACTAAACGACTTGTCGCCGCGGGCGCTGCTGCTTCTGACGGCCGAGTTGGCGCCCTATCCGCTGCTACAGCCACGCCGCTGGTCGGAGGAGATCATTTGGACGATCACCCAGATGCATGCCATGGGCATCGACATGCCCGCCGGAGGGGTTGCCACCAACGGTGCCGCGCAGGCGTCCGTCCCCACGAGTGCCTTCCAGTGGGAGATTCGCCGGGCGCTGGCGGCGACGGCGGATGACATCGCAGCCGCTGGCGGTGCCGCCGTGGCTTGCGGTCAGTCGCCGCCGAATGGCGGCCCTGCGGGTCCTCTGGCGGGCTTGGCGGGCCTGAGCCTCAGCGGTGGCGCTGCATGTGCCAGTCAGGCGGCGGCGGGCTCGTCGGGCGCTACCACGCCTGGTGGCACAGCAGTTCCGTGGGCTGCCCACGCAGCTCTGCACCGGCACCTGCTGCTGGGCTTGCGGCGGGTGCAGTCTCGCTTCTTCAGTGACCGGCTACGCAAGCTGCACGGTAAGCGGAGGACGGGGGCGGATGGGCTCTTGTGAGACGGCACTTGGTTGCGGCGAGGGTGGGCGCGCTTGAATTTATGTTCCTATCACAAATTTTCGTCCTACGTACCAATTCCATCTGACGAGTGTTTTATGCATGTATAATTGTATTGAATCGTTCCTGTTTGGTGCGCGCTGCCGTACGTTATCATGCACTGTACAGGTCTGTACGGCGAGCCGGTGGAGGCGCTGCTGCGGTCGTCACTGCCACAGGACGTGTTGGTTCCAGAGCGCGAGTCGGTGGTGCTGGTGGCGGTCCTGTTGATGCTGGAGTGCCGCATGCGTCCGGAGGACTTTGACGCGGCCTTTGGTCGCGACCTGCAGCGCTGCCTGGCGGTGTCGTCTGCAGAGGATGTGGCGGCACGGCTAAGGTGTGTGTGTATGTGTCGGGGTCTTGCTGCTTGCCGGCACCAGCCACAATATCGTCCTTGCTGTGGTGACTTCTTACACAATATCGTCCTTGCTGTGGTAACTTCTTACAAGATACAGCAGTTTGGTGCATTGCAAGAAGTCCGCCCATGCCTGATCGCAATGTGCTTAGTGCGTGCATGTCTCGCCGCAGCTGTTTTGGAGGTCCTGCCTCTGATCGCTGCCTGGACATTACTCACGACCCCTAAGCATGACGAATGAAATGGTAGTACTTGCCTGTAATACTGATGTATCTCTTCGTTACTCTTTTATAATTGTATGCGCAGGTGCGGTCTTGTTCCGGACTCGGCTCTGCGTCTGGATCCGCACAAGAGTCGAGCGCTGTCGCAGCTGCTCAAGCTGGGCACCACGCTTCCGGGCCAGCCGCAGTTCTGAGGGCCTACCAGGGGTGAGGGTGGTTCCAAGCGGCAGTGCTGCGCTGCGAGGTGTGTACCTCTGTTGTGTTGAGTACATCTGTACACATAAACGAGTAGCCGGATCGCCTCGTTGCGTAACGGCCGAGCTCTATTAGCGTTTAGCAGCTCTTATCTCGAATGGATGTGTGGATGTGGAGACGGAGACTTTAGCTTGTGGGAAAAGGGAGTATCATGTTATGAATTGCTCGCACAAATGCGCTGGCCGGCTGGCCAGTTGGTGGTTGGGTTAGAATTCAACCAACAAAGCGGCGTTCGTTTATGTCGAAATGAATAGAAACGAAACGGCTCTTAAATAGCGCTGTGAGCGAGTGCCAGCGATTGCGGTGCTCGTGCTGCCTCGTGACGGGCCCAATGAACCTAAAAGTCATACGCGTCTTAACGGCCTCCTAATGGGAATTTACAGGCCTTGGCCTGCGCCGGCTGTTTTTTTTAATATTTCCACGACAGGAAGTACTAAACAGGCTTTCCTGTCGCGTTCGAGATATGTGTGGGTAACCTAACGTAGCAACTCTCTTATGTTGGGGATTATTGGACCACTATACCGCTGGGAATTTTTGCTTCTGGGATTAAAAACCCGCGATGCGGCATCTGATTGCTAGAGTTATGTAAGGGTTTGCCGTTGTGTTTGCGCAGGTTAGGTACTGGTACTGGCATGTAGTATTGGGTGTTGGTGAAGGTGGCATTCTGTGGCTGTATGGGAGGAGGAAGAGGGGGTAGGTGGTTGGGGCTGTTGAAGAGGTTGTTTGCGGTGGTTGTTGGTCGTTGTTGCGAGGTTGTTGGCGGAGCAAGATGGTGTAAAACATAGGGAGGAGGTGGAAGGTTGGGGCCATCCGGGGAGGAACTTCCACATGAAAGACGCACACATGTTCGTTTCATAAAGACGCAGATTCTAATTACTTCTGTCTTTGTGTGTAGTGATGCTGCTGGTGTCCTATTGTGCTGACTTAACATTTCTTGCGGCTAGGCGAAAGGAATTCTGGTATCGCAACAGACTCGCGCCTCACCCTGGCCCCAGCAGCCCGTGCGGGGTTGCACACCGCCCAATGCCAAATCTTGCTGAAGATGTTGTGGCCGTGAGTGTGGATGTGGCCGCCGAGATCCAATTTTTGAGTGCCGCCCTGAACTGATCGTAATGCGATCAGCCAGTGCGTCGCCTGCTTTTGTGCTTCTGTATGTTTCCGTTCCTCATTGTGGTGATGGTGGGATTACAAATAAGATGCGCGCTGTTGCCTCTCGGCGGGATAAAGGTATGCTTCCGGATTTATCGGCGCATGGCCTTAAGGGTTGTCGCCTCGTGCGTGCTGCTGTCGGTTTAATTTGATTGAACTAGGACGCCGAAGCATACACCAAAAGGATGATACCCCTCTCATACGAAGGAGCGAATGCAGCACATCAGTAGTTGGGCTTTAAAGCATTTTGCATTTGTGTGGGGTCTTGTAGGGCAGCACCGCCACGTATCATGTTTTTTCGCTTATTGACTACTGCGACTGCTATGACCACTACTTCGCCTGTTGGCCAGAGCTCTCGATAAGGTTTATTAGCTGCCTTTGGCGAGCGGCGATGGTGGTAGATACAGGGATAGTGCATGCTTGTGCGGAGGGTTGCTTAGGGGATAATGACGAGGGTTAATGGAATTAATTGGAGAGCCGTATTTAGCAATGCCTCGTTCGGCAGCGAGAGAGGGAGGGTGCCAATTTTTGTGGATGTTGTTCACTTCGACATCACGTTACGTTGCAGCAGACAGTGAGATCCTGTGTGGCGACTGCAGGGTGCCGGTTTTGGGAATTGAATCAAGCAAAAAGGGAAATGTACCATCATATCTATGCGATTGGGATGGTGCCGTTGTCTGCTGGGGCTGTCCAAGGTAAACTGCCGTGTGGTGCTGCGGCCAGTCTGTAGGGAGTTTAAAAGGTTTAATTGGTCCTCCGCGGTGTCAGGGCTGAACGGTGTATCGTTGTTCCATCTCCTCGTGCCTTCTGCACCCCGAGACGAGCCCCTGGTCGTCGCGCGGTAGGCAAACGGGCTCTTTAATCCTCTCGCTTAGGGTATATGCTTTGTTATTGCTAATAAAGGCGCGGTTTTGGTCGGGATTGCCTAGCGGCGCGGGGTTCGCTTCGTAATTTTTATTGCAGTCGAAACGGGATCGACCTGAGTGCGGGAAACTCGTTCAAACTTAGGGTTAAGAGGAGTCTTCATCGTCGCTACTTTCCGTACTGTATAGTACGTGCGCGTTTGTTGTCAAAATCGATGGATGGGCGAACACATTATCTCGACGGGTCGTGGGGGGGGGGGGCGGTAAATATCTATCTTAACTCGGTCACGTAGCATCTGTGGATTATGTGGTGCGGATGATGTTTTTTGTATGGTGTAGGAGGTAAGTTCGGGAGATTCTGTAGCAGGTGCAGGCTGGCGAGCCGTCGAGTTCGTTTGTGCGCTTTTTTGGGATGGCGCATCCATCGAGGTGAGGATGAAAGAGGGAGGGTGTTTAATGAAATGACTGTACGCGCACTGGCTGTCCCCTGGTGCTAAAATGGATCGGATTTGGTGTTGTCCTGTGTGCTACGTCGATGTTGCTGTCTGCGCGATGTTTCGAAGGAGGTACGAAATAACGTAATCGTATATGCATGAAGGGCGAGGCAATTAAACTCGGACCCTGTCTTGTCTAAAGATAAAGAATTGATGATGGTTGTGGTTTTGTCACGTGGGGAGGCCCTACCATGTTCGACAGAACTTGATGCTGCATGTGCTCTGTGGGCCGGCATTTAGGTCACATTCCCTCGCCGTCAGGTTACCAATGCGCATCGGCTTTGTTTGCGTCCAATGGTCATCTCATACATCCATCTCATACGCGGGCGCTTTTGCTTCGATCTTCGGAAGCTCTTCGGGCGGCTTTGATGATCTTTCTTGCTTCCTCACTGCACCCACTGGTAAAGCTGAGCCACCTCTGTTTCTCGGCCGGCTTCTCGTGTGCTTGCTGTTCGTGGTTGTGATGCGCGCCAGAAATGGAGGACAGCCTTCCTGTCCCTGCGGCGACGTGCGGCCTAGTAGCGCGCTGTCGCGAACCTGGTTCTGCTCCCGCCGACATGGATGCTTCAATGGAGGAAAAGTAGATAATCTATCGTCGCTGCCTCCTGAACCGATGTCTGCCATCGTACTGCCATCAAGCCGTCAAATGCGGCCGGGAGGGGATCCTTCCCTTCATTCAGCATCCTTTCCCCTCGTTTCGCAAATAGCAAGCTACTCTTATGGTGTTGCTGTGGCGCCTTGCTTACCCGTCGCTGGTCTGAGGAGTAGTAGTAGTAGGTGGTTTTACTGATCAGCTTGTAGCACCACTCGTCAGATCCTTTGAAATCGGCCCCTAGGAGGTTGTTATCGCTCGCCTTGAAGTGTGATGGATGGCAATTGTAGGGATGCGAAGGGCCGAGGGGTATATGGCTCTAGTAAGCTGTTGCCAGTAGTTTTTGGTGTTTTGCCGTGCACCTCGATGTTGTGTGATGGTCGTGTGTAATTCGGAGGTCTCCCAGTGAATGTGCGCATGGTGCGCGCCACGTGCGAGCTATCCTCTTTGTGGACGCTTCTTTCACCCGGTGGGGTGATGCGACAATCATCAAGAAAACACCGGGGATTCATCTCCATCTGGATGGCAACCCGCATCAATTTCGAGGTGTGGGCATCCAGAGGCCCGCGTGTGGCAAGGGAAAAAGTCGGATCCCATCGAATGATACTCCAGGAGGTTGCAGCAGTGCACTGCTTAGCGGGTTTGTTGTTCATCGTCGTCGCTTCAGTTTGAGCGTAAAGGAAAATCTTCGGAAGGGTACGGGATCTGCGCGGCATGGTGATGGCGGGGATTTGTAGTGTTGTATCGGCTTTTGCAAAAATTGCATGTCATCCCATTTATTTGGTGTAATGCTAGGGAGTTTGG
The DNA here is from genome assembly GCF_000143455.1 of Volvox carteri f. nagariensis. Lineage (NCBI taxonomy): Eukaryota > Viridiplantae > Chlorophyta > Chlorophyceae > Chlamydomonadales > Volvocaceae > Volvox > Volvox carteri. Next base: position 33,317 of record NW_003307615.1, read on the forward strand.
TTACGGTTTGGTGCACGTTTTCGTGTCTGTCTCAGGGACACGCGACACGTTATATGTTTCTGACGGACGTTTTATCCATCATGAGGAGGGAATCAGCATTGTAACATTACTGACGTCGTCGTGGAATTGCGGTGAAAACTATCGTACCGGTGATCACAACTCGCTCCAGGACATACGCACTCGCATCTTGTCCGCCTCGCAATACTGAAACCAATTGTTCAGGGCTCCCCGACAACCTCGATGTGGGCGCCTGGCGAGTTTGGCCCCTAGGAAACTGCGGGTCGCGAGATTTCCTTAAAGCGTGGTCACGCCGCCGCCATCCATGGGGCTGCAGCCACCCGCAGCCGCGCCGACCACAGCTGCAGCAGCAGGCACAGCTACCGTCACCGTAGCAGCAAAGGTATCAGCCCTGACAGTCTGGGTAGCGCGTCCACTCAGGTAGCAACACCATCGCCTTCACATCGGCCTCAGCAACATCAGCCCCTGCACCCGCCGGATCCCCAAAGTGAAAAATTGAAACACAACCTGCACTTGATGGCTTCGCGGAACGATTTCCTTGCGCTTTCTGGGTTGCTGCCTCAAGGGACGACGTCCGTCAATTTTCGGATGTCCCTGACAACCCCGCGCAGCTGACATCCACCATCTTTTGAGCCTTGTTGGACACTGCCGCGGACTTCCAGGACGAGGTGACTGGTGTCCTGGCGATAGGCAACTCTCTGCTCTGCGTTGTGGTGATGAATGGGGTGCTTTGCGGGGTGCTCCCCGGCTTTGTCCCGGCGTGTGTCTTTTAGGAGGCGTGTGGGATTCCAGGTGTCTGGTTCTTAGCTACGTGTGCCCCTTTGATTCCGTTACTGAGGGTGCCGTACTGTGCGGCAGTCGTGTCGTGGGGAGATCGTACCGAGCAAAGCGTTGTCTTGGGAGGAGGTCCAGCCGTTTTTCCTGCCGTCCTGTCGTGTTTGTGGCGTCTATTTTCTGTGTCGGTCCATATTTCCCTATCTCCTTTGTGTCCCTTTCTCTGTTTTGAGGTTTCTTGGCCGCGCTGTTCCCTTTGCCAATACCTCTCCAAAAACAAACGACCAACTTACGAAAATTAGAACGATGTTCCTACAACTGACTTTTCTCAGTGCGTTTTCACCATCATGCGGCTGTGCGATGTCTTGGTTTTATACCCGGATGCCGAAAAGCTTTTGCGTCCAGTGCTGTTCCCTTCTCCGGCGTCAGTTTCCCACGTCTCTAATACCCACGTTGCAACACTTCTTTGCAGGCTTGGCAGGTAATCGGGGAGCTGGGTCCAAAGCGGCCCCCTCATCAGGTGGATGCAGCTAAGATGCGGACTTTTAACGCACATGCTTCGTTACTTGCAGGTGGTCGATAGCTAGGCAAAGCGCCGGTGCAAAGGTGAGCATAGCTTGGAAACACCTATCTGTTTCCCAGGAAACAGGGTCGTTTCCAGGGAAATGCCCTTTTCTACGGAAAAGCCCTCGTAGTACGGAAAACTCTTGTAATATTAAATTTAAAGCCAAATAGGGGGGTCCTTGTGAAGCAGCTGCCCGCGTTTCCAAAGCACGTATGGTGTTGGATTGTAAGGTGCCCAAGTACGTTTGCGAGGAAGAGAATGTGGCCAGGCTGGAGAGGAAAGTGCAGTGGCATATTGGAATGTGAGATTAGTGTAAGCGAGTTACAGGGCGTTTTATTGCACGGGCGAATTTACGTGCAAATCTTTCACCGTAGCATCAGTCCTCAGTTCACTTCTTGAATCGAACATCAGCATAGGTGCAAGCCCTCTCGCTTGGGGGGATATGCAAACAAACATCCTGATAGGGGTAAACTCGCACGCTACCGAGCATTCAACCGAGCACATGCATGCTTAGTTGAATGGTGAGATGCGACCCCCCCTTCATTTCGTGCTCGGCAAGCCTGCCACCGCGTACCGGATATGTTGGCGATGTTACAGAACGCTGCACCTTGGTTTCTGTGCTCATTGCGTACGTTGCTCGACCCCGCCGACCAAAACTACACGTGCCCAACTGAAGACATTCCCGGTGGTTGTGCAGCAGCTCTTGAGGCTGTTGCTGGCTGAAATCCATCCTGAGCTGTTGCAACACGGCTAACGCGGGCACGTCCCTATGCACAGCAAATAGCTGTTCCAAGCCAACAGCGGCGTCCATGTCACCGACAAGGCTCTAAACGTCTTATCTGTTCTTATGTTTAATTAAGTTTATGTATGTTATACTTTGCGCAACTTTGTAATTTGACTTTACTCTGAACAAGATGCTGCATACAACTGCCTCTTCGCCAGCGCTTCATCTTCCGCGGCAGTTTCACGAGCCCAGAGTTGCAAGCTACGACGTTGGCTTTCGGTGCTTTTATTTACTGCAAAGCATCGACGCAATAGTCCAGCGTGCGGCAACGCGCTGGCGCACCTGGTCCTCATCCGCCAAGAAATTTTATATACATTTGTACAGGCGCATTTTGCGAATTGCACGCGCGCATCTGCGCAGCAAAATTCGCTCCTGACTTTTGGGACGAGATGTACGGAGTCTCTATTCGCGAAGTACGACCGGACACATTTGTGCGAAGGGGCTGCTTAAAGATGGGGGCCCTTGTGAAGCAGCTGCCCGCGTTTCCAAAGCACGTATGGTGATGTGGAAGGTGCGGAAGTACGTCGGTGAAATATAATGTGGTAGGACTGGAGAGAATAGTGTAGCAGTATAATGTATTGTGAGTGTAGCTGAAGCTTTCATCGTGGGCGCGTCTCGTTGCAAGCTAAGCAACGCGTATACATGACGTGTAGCATCAGTCCTCAGTTCACTTCTTGTAACGAACATCAGCATAGGTCCAAGCCCTCTCGCTTGGAGGGATATATGCAAACAAACATCTTGATAGGTAAACTCGCATGCTACCGAGCATTCAACCGAGCACATGCATGCTTAGTTGAATGGTGAGATGCGACCCCCCTTCATTTCGTGCTCGGCAAGCCTGCCACCGCGTGCGTTCCGGATATGTTGGCGATGTTACAGAGACGCTGCACCTTGGTTTCTGTGCGCCATGCATACGATGCTCGACCCCGCCGACCAAAACTACACGTGCCCAACTGAAGACACACCGGTGGTTGTGCAGCAGCTCTTGAGGCTTTGTTGGCTGAAATCCATCCTGAGACGCTGCACCTCGGTACCTGTGCGCAATGCGTACGCTGCTCGCCCGCGCCGACCAAAACTACATGTTCCCATCTGAAGACAATGCCGGTGGTTCTTAAACAGAATTTGAGCTTGCTGCTGGCTCAAGTCCTTCCGTAGTAGCTGCAACACGGCTAACGCAGGCACGGCCGAATGCGCTGCGAAAAGCTGTTCCAAGCCCTCAGCGGCATCCATTTTACTTGCAAGGTTCTGAACGACTTTCGCGATTCTTCTCTTTACCTAATTCTGCGTTGTTATTATTTATTTCGTAAGAGTGTAGCTTGAGTTTAGTCGGAACAATGTGCATTATGCGCTGCGCTACCGAAAGCAGGCGCCTTATGGCTGATTCTTCGCCGACCGCTTCATCTTCCGCGGCAGTTTCACGAGCCCAGAGTTGCAAGCTACGACGTTGGCTTTCGGTGCTTTTATTTACTGCAAAGCATCGACGCAATAGTCCAGCGTGCGGCTATGGCCAACATGCTCACCTGCGCAACGCGCTGGCGCACCTGGTCCTCATCCGCCAAGAAATTTTATATACATTTGTACAGGCGCATTTTGCGAATCGCACGCGCGCATCTGCGCGGCAAAATTCGCTCCTGACTTTTGGGACGAGATGTACGGATTCTCTATTCGCGAAGTACGACCGGACACATTTGTGCGAGGGGCTGCTTAAAAATTATTGGAAACTTCTTTCCGAGCATCTCCTATTGACTCAGTATCCATGGAATACCCAATCTGTAAGGTTCTGCAGTTCGTTAGCGCGCGCTTCTTAGACCATGTCGTAACTTTGGAGTGAGATTATGGCGCGCTAATATGACTATTTAAGCGGACCATTTCATGAACATTGTAAGTCTAAGTTGGAATTGAAAGCCCGATCTTCTGTGCTTACGCAAGTATATCGGCCAGTAAAGTCAGCTTGCACTTCTATTTGCGACACTATCTGCGACGAATTCGCTAAAACTAATTATTATTTGCTAGCACACGTCAACAACCATTAGAATGGACAGGAGCCACCTGCACAGGGGGTCTAAGCCCCCGCGCGGGACACTGAGGGCCACTGTGTGGCGGGACGCTGAGGGCCACCGTGCCCCTCAGCCGACACATTCAATGCATACTAGGAATGCTAGTTCATCTGGACGATCCACAATACCACTGGAGCCGTTGTTAGCTGCTCAGGAGGTGGATGAAGTTCAAGAGCTTGAATCTGCGTTTGCCCAGAGCCAGCAGCAGCAAGCAAGGCCAGCTGGCTCCCTGACGCGCAAGGGCAAGTGCTGTTCCTCACGTTTGCCATGTTTGATGGCCGGAGTCTGGGTGTTAACCTGAAAGTTTAACATTTCCCAACTCATCCCTTTGCTGTCACAGCTGCATCTACTGATTCCGCGACGCAAGACATCATGCCAGGTGCACATGACGACGAGTTGGCATCCGATTTCGACAGCGGGCGCAGATCAGGTACGACGCGCTTTAGAAATTCAAGTGGACAGCTGCAGTTGCTGACCAAGGTTCTCCCCTTTTCGGATACAGCCCTGCGTCAATCGAACAATCAACGCTCCGAGTCCAACGC
>NW_003307615.1:38266-39144 GCF_000143455.1 Volvox carteri f. nagariensis
CCTGATCTGCGCCCGCTGTCGAAATCGGATGCCAACTCGTCGTCATGTGCACCTGGCATGATGTCTTGCGTCGCGGAATCAGTAGATGCAGCTGTGACAGCAAAGGGATGAGTTGGGAAATGTTAAACTTTCAGGTTAACACCCAGACTCCGGCCATCAAACATGGCAAACGTGAGGAACAGCACTTGCCCTTGCGCGTCAGGGAGCCAGCTGGCCTTGCTTGCTGCTGCTGGCTCTGGGCAAACGCAGATTCAAGCTCTTGAACTTCATCCACCTCCTGAGCAGCTAACAACGGCTCCAGTGGTATTGTGGATCGTCCAGATGAACTAGCATTCCTAGTATGCATTGAATGTGTCGGCTGAGGGGCACGGTGGCCCTCAGCGTCCCGCCACACAGTGGCCCTCAGTGTCCCGCGCGGGGGCTTAGACCCCCTGTGCAGGTGGCTCCTGTCCATTCTAATGGTTGTTGACGTGTGCTAGCAAATAATAATTAGTTTTAGCGAATTCGTCGCAGATAGTGTCGCAAATAGAAGTGCAAGCTGACTTTACTGGCCGATATACTTGCGTAAGCACAGAAGATCGGGCTTTCAATTCCAACTTAGACTTACAATGTTCATGAAATGGTCCGCTTAAATAGTCATATTAGCGCGCCATAATCTCACTCCAAAGTTACGACATGGTCTAAGAAGCGCGCGCTAACGAACTGCAGAACCTTACAGATTGGGTATTCCATGGATACTGAGTCAATAGGAGATGCTCGGAAAGAAGTTTCCAATAATTTTTGGCTTTAAATTTAATATTACAAGAGTTTTCCGTACTACGAGGGCTTTTCCGTAGAAAAGGGCATTTCCCTGGAAACGACCCTGTTTCCTGGGAAAT
>NW_003307615.1:39215-51466 GCF_000143455.1 Volvox carteri f. nagariensis
TTGAACGGTGAATACACACAAGCTGTGTGGCCGGCATGAAAGTCGTTTAAACCAGGAAATCTGGTGCCGTGTCACGTGACGCGGGCAGCTGATGGCCAATCAGATGCATGCATTGCATCCATGTAGCTGCCATTTCTATAAGGCCCAACTACGCGCGAATGCATGTCAGGAACAGCGCTGGTTCAATGCATCTAGAAATCATCCCCGACGTCTGTATCAGCCGCCATTCTCCACCATCCTTGGTTTCTGAATGGGTTTTTTTTACCATGGTAAAAGATAAGAGTTCATTGGTGCCTGCCGGGACTGTGAATCATGTCGCACTTGCCAGCGATGCAGTGTGCAGGCCCGTCACCAGTCACCGTAGTACCCTCGCAATCGTGAGAGGGAAAATATAGCAAGCAAAGCTTCTGTATGAACTGAGAGCTCTGGTTGCCTTGTGCTTTCTGGGCCGTGCTACGGGTTTCGCCTTAATACCTCTTCGGGTCTTTTTTGGCCAGTGTTTGGGCGACACTGGTGATCTAATCGTTATCACTGTAAAATCACTCACAAAGATGAGGATGGCGTACCATGAGCTGAAGCACAGTTCGGTTGAAAGCCTAAAAAGGCCTAAGAAAGCTGACTTGTATAGGCTTGCTGGCCTGCTTGCGTGCCTTCCAAACTACTGCCTCTAATGCGAGTTTCCAGGCGCCGGCCCTGATCCCTCAACAAGTTGGTGCTTCCATGAGTTATTTGACCCGCGCGCCTATGAACTATTTTACTGCTGACTAGCCCGGTGCCAGCTATAAGAGCGTATGTGGAGCTTGTGACTGCGCTGCAGGTGATGCGATTGTTACAGTGGACCCCGAACGGGTCGAGTGCAGCGCCCATAGGAGCGCCTCTCGCACAACACTGCAGGAGTCTTGCAGATCAGGCGTCAACCCGTACGAGTGGGCGTGGCGGTGATGAAGTGGAACCGTGTTCCCCATCGGAACGGCGGGGAAGGTAGTCATCGGCTTTCAGGCATCCGGATGCTCCAACTAGCACGTTGCAGCACTTGCCCATGTTCGATGATAGCTTTGATCTGAGAGCAGTTATAGGCAAGGCCGCAAAGCTTCGCAGCACGCAAACTCTCAGATAACACACACGGTGCATGCATGCTTCCTGTCACTCTGTTTCGACCGGCTTATCTCCGAGGATTTCGGATGTACCATCCTTTCCCAACCTTACATCAAAGTGGTAGATTTGGTGCCATAACACTGTGGGTAGACTTGATGCCATAACACTCAAAATTGCAGGTTCAAACAGAAGTGGGGAAAAATGTTCCCCATGCCCCGCCTGATGACCGCTGAAGATGTGGCTCTGCACATTTGCGAGGTCAAGGTAGCAGGGTCAGCACCTGACTGACCTGATCACTCCAATAGCTTTGAAACTGAGACGAATCGAGTTACATAACGGATCTTTAAGCAAGTTAATAATCAGAGGTGGTACCAGCACAATAATAGGCCATTTCCTTATGGTATGCATCGAGTGTCTCATGACTCAAATTACGAAAGATGACTACGCCGTACTTCATCGCCTCAGTTTCGGCGCGTGAGATTGCCGCGGCCTTGCACACTGTACACCGACAACGAGGCAGTGGAAAGTATGATAATTGCAAGGATGGAACGTATGAATGGGTCCCTCTTATCGCACCTCCTATCAGGCAAAGCAGGAAAAGGAGGTTGTTGACCTTGAAGCTCGCGTCTTGTCGCCAAGAGGCAGCCTTGTTAGCCCTAGCTTTCCTCATGCTTCAAGTTTTAGGCGTCGCCGGTCGCACAGCAGGCGAGCTTGCAAATGGATTACCGCGGGCGTGTTCACTCTATGCCTGGTCGGATATATCCTGCACATTAGCTCGCATGTAAATGTATTGCACTCTCAGCAGCTGGATTACGAACCCATTGATGTGGTGGCAGTTTCCCTGAAGCCCAGCTGCGTAACGCGGGAGGCGATCGCCTCCCTGAACCGCTACCTACAGCCACGCGCCATCCATATCATCACCACCAGCAGTGACAAGTGCAGCATTTTCTCCTTGTTTGCGGACAACGTCGTTTGCCACCTTCAGGATAAATTCCTAGACGGTGTCACCGTTGACCTTGTCGGTGACTTCTTGCAGCGCCGGCTTGGCCTTGACCAGCATAAGCGATTCAAAGGCCGGGATCTGTCTGGCTGGTATATGCAGCAGTTCCTCAAGCTGGGCTCTGTGTTGGCGCTCCCAGGCCTGTCCATATACTACGTGGTATGGGATCTCGATATGATTCTGCTGTCCCCAGTGCAGCTGGTGTGGCGCGACCGGGAACTGCCTGGGGGCGGCCTCGCTGGTATGTCCGCCTCCGTCGGGCAGACCCAGACGCTCGTCAACATAGGTGGCTCCGTGGCCCCCGGCTACATGGCCAGCTTTCAGCGACTTACGAAGCATGGCCTAGAGTTTGCGCCCGACGGTACATCTTTTGTGACACACTGGATGGTCATTTACAAACCCTACCTTCTGGAGTTTCTCCGGGAGCTGTCTAATGACGGTGATGGGCCAACGGACTGGGTGTGGCGCATCCTAGGGGCCGTGGAACCCCGTTATGCTGATTTGGGTTTTAGCGAGTACGCGTCCTACATCAGCTGGGTACGGCAGCATTACCCCCAGTCCCAACGCCTGGCTTCGCGCAAGACGTGGGTGCGGCATCCCTTTGGGCAGAGGACTGTGAGTCTTCTGCGACTACTGCGCACTGATCGTTGTTGCTGCCCCAACGGCATGCTGTTATGGTTACTGCGATTGCTGGGACTCGTGTACACTGGCTACGAGGTTGGGCATATTCCGGAGTGCCGCTATGATGCGTCCGAGCACGCCATGTCGTACGGACTGTAGCATTTTGATAGCAGATCCGCGGTGTGGGCTGTAGCGCACACGACCTCTGGTCCTTTGGCCTTAGGGCTCTGGCCCTTCATACGCATGATACTGCTATCGCAGTGAGTTCGACGTGCTTTGTGAAACATTGTCCACAGCAACCGATTGGCAACGGGCGCTATGGGGACGCCGGTGCCCAGGACTGCAGCATGTATGAATGCATAGAAAGAAGGGTGCGGTAATGGTGACACAAGCGTTGTTGGACGGATTGTGCGGAGGTTACGGCACGGTGCTGTGCGCCATCAATCCTGGGGCCCTGGCGTAGTAGGAATTAGCGTGGCTGCAAACGGCGGAGGCGTGTCTCCCAATTTGTGCTCCCGTTTACCTGCCTGTGCGTTTTACACGCAACGTAAGGAGTAAAGGGTCGCAGGTACACGCCAAGGATGTACGGTGATAGCCAGACCCTGCCACATGGAACCAATTGGTACTTTTCCCTGCTGATGTTGTGTGTATGGAGGTTTGACTCTTCGGTCTTGTTGAGGTGCACGATAGAGGTAGGGGATAGGGAGGCATGCATTGTTGCGCGAGTTGTGTAACCATGGATAGGATCCGTTGTAGTCACCACCAGTCGAGTGCAACTTATTGCTAGGTTAACGGAAAAGCATCTTCTTCCCTGTTCATGTACTCTCTGTTGCGGACTTCTTGTACTTTCAGTTGATCCCGTTGGCCCAGGAAGGTCAAGTTGCTGTACCTGACTGGGCGGTCTACCCGGAGTTTCATCGTGCGCGGGGTGTTGCTTTTTTCTTTATTGTCTCACCTCTGTCTCGTCCGAGGCTTCGCTTGCGTTCTAGAACGGGGATCTGGACCTTCTTGCAGGATTGACAAGGTGCATTCGTGGTTTACTTACCTTGACCATGTGCTGGCATTACGCCAAATTTCCCTTCATGTGTAGCAGCAACAGTTTGTAGTAAATGGCTGTGTGTGCCTAATGATGAGCGTCCGGCACGAGTCACGACAACAGTTGGGAGGTTTTGCTGTTAAACAGGCTGCACCTCCCGTAATGGCAGTGCTGGTATTGCAACTGCGTCGCGTGTATGTGTTCGGCCAGGGATACGCTCTGCCGTCGAGGCACGATCCCCCTCCACATATAGAAGGTGCATGTTCCAACAAATGCTAAGGAATTCATGGTGTCGAGCATTGGATGCCTTTCGTCTTGGGCGGAATGCTATTCACGCCTCAAGATGTGATCCAGCCTCCCTTTTTTCGCTCAAGATTGTGCGGTTTTGAGCCCGGGCTTGCATGGGAATTGACTATGCATTGTGCGGCCCAGGATGCATGTAGTAACAGAGTGTCGAATCGGCCTGAAGTGCTTGCAGGTGGGAAATTGGTTGCGTGAGTGTAGTACAAAGGTAGCGACGGAGTCGCTGGAGGCGGGGCGGGCCTGTGCCCCCTGTCAACTGGGTTAGCACAACACAGGGTTCTAGGATCGGAGGAGGGTGGTGACGTTTCTTGTCGTTTTGTTTTGAGCCCTGCAATGAGCTTGCACCAGGCAACTGCGCATTAAAGGAAGGGAACGAGCAGTCGGTTCGCGGTGCCTCTTTTAGCACAGCATGGTGCGCGCCAGCCGGCTGGTCATAAGGGGCAGCCAAATGCCGCCCCAGCGCCACCTCCCATTTCAACATTCCTCAAACACCCGAGGAGCAGGCGGCCATGTATTAACCAGTCATGTAGTAAGGGCGATGGTGTCTTGGACCTGCTATACGAGTAGTCAGGATTCCTGTAGAAATGAAAATTATTGGCGTGGCTTCTATCGCAGACAAGAGGAAATGGCTGGCATGTCAAATGGATACGGGCCGTTCCAGGCGGTGGTAGTTAAGTGCACGTGAAACTTTTGTCTTTAAACAAGGACAAAAGTACATAGCTTTTCGGGGAAAGATGGCACTGCAGATGTCAGTGCAAAAGGGGTTTTACCCCTTTAGTGTAATGTGCCTGTCCCATGTATGTGCCATGCAGGGATAGTCTGATGAGTTCTAGGTGCTCTCACTCTAGGTAATTCCTTCTTAACTTCTGACGCTCGTGTATGTGGGCGAGATCTTCGGAACCGAACACCTGGGTGCTTCCCGCCTAACTCTATCAAAGGTGCAATGGGAAGCCCTTGGGAATGATTCTGACAGAGGTTTGGGGCGAAAACGCCATGATTGCTTCTCCTGCACTTCATGAGGCTTATGCCATCATGCAGGGGGTAATGCATATAAACACTGTCCTATGGCTGGCAAGACCAAACTAAACAGAAAAAAAACACGTGCCGGTCATTACAGGTCGGTCGTACCCTCAGCTGCAGAATGTCACTCACTCGGCCAGAGGTCCTTTCGCAATCCCACATTTCCCAAGTATGCCTGGGACCAAGCAATAAGCCCAAACGCGTTCCAATCAGGTGCCGCAGCGAGTCTCCTTGTAATCAGCAGCATCCTAAAAACGGACCCTATCGCCTACTGTAATCTGCCGTTCTTTTCCTGCCCCTGTGCAGCACATTCCATACCATGCGGTCCCTTTGCTCACATCCATTCCCTTCCCTTAGAACTTAAGGCTCCTGAAACCCTAATGCTACGCTTTTCTCCCAGGCAAAGAGATAGACTGATCCCAGCCTGCTTGCTTGGCAAGGGCAGCGGCAAACAGGGTATGGACTGTGGACCCGAAAACGAAAAATATACTGGCGGCACCGGTCATCCTGCATTGGTACACGCGGCAACTCCGGCACGCTGCTTGCAATACCTGACCCATTGTGAACATCACCTACCCGTTCTATCCGGCCCCAGGAACTAACCTGCAGGAAATAACTTCCGTCCTATTCTCGCAGGAATCCAACACCTCCCTTTCTGCCATAGGAAAGGGGAAAGAATGACTTACTGCCGTGCATCCTGACAGCTTTTCCCATCCCCAAAGCAGCTCCTTCCTGGCCCTAGTTTGGTTTTCAGTCATCAATACTGTATAGGTGTCAAGATCCATACACAACGCTGCTGTTGTTGCCGCGGCTGACACTCCTGCCAAGAATACACGAACGAACACAACGCGGAAACAGGCAATGTTACCTTGTAACACTTGATGAAAACAGTCAGGTGGACTACCATGCATACCAAGCACCACTCCATTCCTGAAATCTAATGCCGCTGCCCAACATAGCTCATACCAATCCTGGCAATATCTTGTCCCGCCCCTTCTTCACCACGCTCGTACTGTACGCATTGTAGGATGCGTGAACAAGAGGACCGTCCCGCCGCGACGTACGGATGCACAGCCTAAACGTAAGCCCTTCGTAATCAAGGTCCGCGCCCCTGAGCCTCAGCGTCGCCCCACTTCCAGTCCACCCAGGGGATCGAGCAACACCATCGGGGCAGTGGTGACATCCGGAACCCGGACTGCAGCCGGCGCCTGGGTCCCTGTGGTCCTCGCAGGCGGTTCTGCGCTAGTGGTTCCGTACTCCTGCTGCTCCTGCGGCTGGAGTGGGGACGGCGGCTGCGGCTCCTGCTCCTCTCCTGCCGAACTCGCCTCCGCATCCAGCGCTTCCGCTCCCGTCATCGTCATCGGTAGTGCTGCTCCAGCGACCGGCGTCGATGTTGACGGCAACGACAGTGCGTCCTGGGCCCCAGTCCCAGTCAGGGCAGCTTCCTCACGTGCTGCAACTGCAGCCCCCTGAACATTGCTTGTACTTGCCCGCGGTTCAACAAGAGCCTCGCCAGAGCCAATGACGAGGGAGGCTGCTGCCGCTTCAGACTCCGTCGTCAGACCGACCATTGTCCCGTCAGCGAACCCCTCGACCTGTGCGACGGCATCAACCGCGAGTGAGGCTGCTCGCTCCGTCGCTGGCGCCGCTGCTGCTGCTGCTGCTCCGGAGTCCGCTGCTGCTGCTGCTGCCCGGTGCTGGCAATCTGCATCGCCCTCCACGGATTGGGACTGTACTGTGGAAGCTAAGGTTGTGTCCAGGGACACGGACATCGCTGCGGGTGTAGACGCATACCCACCTTGCTCTCCTGTTGCCGAGCGGTCATCGCCATCACCTGGTTTGGGCCCATTGATGGCATCGTTACGGGCCGGTACGGAGCTGCCGCCGTCCTGCAGCGATCGCCGCCGTTCCACAGGCGGCGGCTGCTCCTGCTGCTGCTGTGGGGGGGGCGACATTAGGATGGCAGGAACTTTGCTAGACAATAGAGTGACTGATGACGATGCTGCGTCGCTGTCGGATGCATTGCGGATAGCAGCACTGAATGGCTCCCCAGACTCTGTAGACAGCCGTTGCATATCGTCAGATACATCGCGTCCACCATAGCCGGAAGTCGTTGCCGGCGTGGCTGCCGCGACAACCGCGGTTCCGGCCGGCACCATTGGCACCGCCAAGGGCGGTGGCCCGACACAGGCTGCCGTATCGGGATGACGCGCAGGCGCCACTGGCGGCGGTGCAAGCCGGGCGTCGGGACTTGCACCAGTCGCGACAATGCTCACTGAGGCTGGCGACTGCAGCACCGAAACGGGGACGGTGACGGCGGCGGGTAGCTCTCCCGCTGCCGCCGGCCCTGGCGGCGCCGTGGTGGGGTTGGCAGCTGCAGCAGGAGCGCCACCCAGTCCCGCGCTCCCCGCCGGCACGGGCCGGGCCTGGCCATCCGTCGGCAGCAAGCCGTAATGTTTGGTGTAAAAGGTGGTGAGGCGGGTTACATAGCTGCTGGATCTTGAGGAGTCCAATGGCAATGACAATAACGCCTGCAACATGAACAGCGCATTCGCACGCCGACTGGCTTCCCATGCCGCCGTTGCCAGCGCTTGCGCCTCCACTGCAGCAGTTGCCGCCGCTGTGGCGGCTGCGCCGCTGCTTCCCAAGCCCCGCAGCAGCCCTGACGCACCCGACGGAAGCGGCGCCGACGGGGACGGTACCACCGTCGGCGGCGTCAGGCTGTCCAGCAGCCCCGCCAACGACTCGCTGCATGCCGCCGCCACACGGCCAAAAATGTACGACACCTCCTCCGGCTGCAGGATGGGTTGCAGTACGGAGCGCAGCGTGCCGAGCTGTCGCGCCAGCAGACGCAGCGCCTCGGAGGGCACTGGCTGCGCGGCTTGCTGGGCTTGGAGCGATGCCGCAGCGCGCCCCCACGCATCCGAATCTGCAGATATTTGCCTGCGGTTGGGATGGCGGGAAACACTTGAACTATTGAACTGTTGGGTTCTAGATTAGGGCGTTATTCAGTAGTCCTTCTGTAAGTGAGAGAGCCCGGCACCAGAGTGCCCTCTGCTGGCCCGGGGCCCCGCCCTCGCACTCAGGTGCCCAGGTCAGAAGACCTCCTAATGGCCCCATCACACCGCACTCGCCCGCACGGGTGCCTCACCTGCACGCCGCCAGCACCCGGTCCTGCATAATGTCCACCAGTTTGCCGTGGATCTCCTCCACATGCAGATTCAGATCCTGGGGAAGAAGGGCACCAAGTCAGGGGGGGTCAGGGGGGGTCTGGGCAGAGGGATATCCATTCCGTGGTGTTCCATCCATTGTTTCTTTATACTGGTGTAATAGTGCCGGCAAAAACAGATCTCTATACTCTATGCCCAGTTTAGAGCAGCCATGTACTAATACAGATATAATGCAGCCTCGCCACTGTCCTGTTCTACCTACTTCTTCCTCTTGCTGTCGTTGTTTGCCACTAACAACAACATACGGCGTTGATCTGCGCTACAACTCCACGGGCGCTCAAATCTTAACACGCAAATGCACACGTAGAGATATCTGCGAAGCGTTTTGAGTTTTCAACGTAAGTGGTGCCCCTTTCGGACACACGAACACATACATACAAACGTACACACACGCGACTACATACCTGCGCCAGCCGGTCAAACTCCGGCATGAGCAGCGCCCGCCGCGGTGCCTCCGCAATGGCCGCCGCCAGCTGCCACCTCAGCAGCGGCAACACCGCCAGCAGCGCCGCAAGCGACTGAGCTGCCAGAGCTAGGTGCTTGGCTGATATGGACTTGAGGCCGGCAGTGCGCATGGCACCCGCACCTAGGACCTGGACATAATTCACAATGTTCCAAGCCCACGCGAGCGCTCTTGGTCGCACTAAGAGGATCGAGGGAGCGGAGAATGCTTCGACGAGGGCATGGAGAGAAGGGAGAGAAATGAAAAGGGGGCCCAGCCCCGTGGCCAACTCATCCCGGCCACCACCAACATCGCCTCTCACCAGAAGTCCCTACCACCCCACCTGCTGTGCAGTAACGGTGTTGAAGCTCCGCAACAGCTCCATGCAGCGCTGCGCCACATCCGGACCCACAGTGGAAAGCGCCCAACTGGCAGCCTGGGATGGCGCCTGTCCGGCAACTGCCCCCCACCGCCGTAACGTTGCTGTGCCGGCCCCGCTGACCGCCTCTGCCGCGGCCGTCAATGCCGCCGCCGTGGCCGCGGTAGGCGGCGGCGAAGCCGGCAAAAGGCCCATGTAGTGCTCGTCCAGGAGCTTCAGCAGCATCAGCAGGGCGTTGACTGGCCAGTAGTGGCGGCCGCCCAGTCTCAACAAACCTGAGCAGCAGCGACAGAGCGGTACAGACATTACCTTGGGGGACCTAACCGCAGCGCCCCTACCTCATCCTCCCCCACCTCGCACAACAGAGAGTGCAATCTGTGACCGCTGCACCCATATACACACATACGACCCCTTGCCGCATAACAGCAACCCCTGTGAGTGCCTACGGGCCTCCGGGCCCCCGTTCAGTCCCCCACACCCGTTAAACTCCATTCAGCCATCGCATCCATCATCGCCCAGTTCTCCACTCTTCCAACCCCAAACGCACTGCACAGTCTTAACCTCGGCTTCTTACCTGGGGCCCCACCTGGATTCTTCATGCATGATCCACACCCTCAACCCCCACATATACACTCCATAACCACAACACCACAACACGTATGCAATCACCTTGCGTAGGTCGCTGCCCCTCGAGCTTCCCGTCGGCCGCCCCAGACGCCGCCTTGGCCTGCTCCTGCCCCTCCCGCCGCTGCTGCTGCGCCATCTCGTCCCCCTCCTGCAGCTGCTGCTGTGGCGACTGTGGCCTGGCTCCCGGACACCTGTCCTCCAAACGGTCCACTATGGCTTGGAATGACGCATGAGCCTCCGCTGGCACCCACTGCTCCGCCTCCAGCAGGTGCTGCATCTGCGGACATGCAGGGGAAGGGAAAGGGGGCGTCATGGGAGTTTAGGGCTCAGGTGGAGAGAGAGGGGGAGCGAACCAGAAGTCAACCGAGCGCCAATGCGAACGTGGAACCCTACCAGGAAACGGAACTTTATCATTGTTACCAACTTTATTTAACTCATTTGTAAATTACTTCAGAATTCTTACCCGGTGACCCGGTGGCGTGGATTGCCGACAGAGGTCTGCTATGCACACGCATGTGCATGTGCGTGCTTCTCTGCCCTGGTCCCCCATTTCGGGGCTCCGAAACCTGACCGTCCCTTTCCATTCCGTTTCGTTCCCTTCTACCTGCATGGCGCATCTCGAGTGAGTGTTCTCCAGATGGGCCCGACACAGCGCCTGTGTGTGAAGAGGGCCCCACAGCGGCGCAGGCAAGGCATAAACACCCCGGGGTGGGGTTGGAGGGGAAAGAGGAAGCGACGTCTGCCAGGTGCGCAGGTGGCGCCGTGGAGAGCAGTAAAACATGGTGGTGCCTCCAAGGGAAACGACCCGCCTCAAAAGTCTCCCTCATCGCATCTCCTCCTCGTCTCATCACAGCCGGCTTTCCTCCCTCCGCACATCTCGCCCCTGCGGACCCCAGTTGGGGTGGACCGCCCCCGGGACCCCACCCTCACCCTCACCCTCACCCTCACCCTCGCCCTCACCCTCACCCTCACCCTCACCCTCACCCTCACCCTCACCCTCACCCTCACCCTCACCCTCACCCTCACCCTCACCCACCTGCAGAGTGGGCCTCAATGCCGCCCCCGGTCTCAGTCCGTGCATGTCGGGTAGCGCGGCGAAGGCCTCACACGCGGACAGCAACGCACGGAACTCGTACACCTTGAGCCGGCTGAGGGGAGGGGAGGGTGCGGGGAAAAGGGGGTTGAGAGATATTACCATTATATGTTCCATGGAGCGTCTGCTTGGATGGACACGCGGCCGAATGCCGCTGGAAGCCACACAGTGGCGTGGGAGAGAGCAAAGGCAGAACATCACAGTGATGGTGATCCTTGGTTCTGGAATGCGCATGTACGTGCGCGCGCGCGTATGTGTGTATGTGTGTGTGCGTGTGTATGTGCGACGCGCGTGTATATTTCCGCCCCACAGTATGCGGAATCCAGTCCAGACCCCACCGCGAGATCCCTCCACCGCCATCATTTGTCGCTGCGCCGCAATCCGCTGCACCACACCATAAATTCACACACATATATATATATAGTGGCCGCGCCGGTATGTATATATACATATACTTACGTATATACATACACACATACGCCGCTTCCTACCTGTGCACGTCGCTTCGCGCCGCCATGAGTTTGGCCCACCTCCCCGTGGCGACATCCACCACCGCCTGCAGCGCCGAGTGCACCTCCCTCTTCGGTGTCACCAGTGCGGCTGCGGGCGCCCTGCCGCCGCGCAGCGCGTCCTCCACTAACGTCCCCACCAGCAGGGTGTGAGCTAGGTAGGCCTCAACCATACTGGGACACCGGGACAGGAGAGGAGGCAGGGGGGCAGGGAGGGGGGACGGCACGGAAAAGGGGGAATATTTGCAAGAAGCCAAGGATAATCTGCCGATGTCCAAAGCACAGCAGCACGTAAAGAGGGAGATGGGGACGTAATCGAGTTACTAACCAAGTGATCATGTTATAAAATAGGAAAGGGACCCGGGAAGCAAGATGAATGTGGATGGGAAGAGGAAGCATATTGAAAAGTACGGCGCAATTTGCAGGTGTGAACAGCTCGGCCGTAGCAGCCCGTGGAAAGGAGACAGAGGTAAAAAAATTGGGGATTAGGCAGGGAGGTAGGGAGAGTGCGCGTGCGTGTGTTTTATATGTGTGTATAAGCTACATATGTCCTATGTTTGGCATTTTCGGGTACATCATGGGTTAGTTTATGGCTTCGGGGGAGAAGTTGGTTTGGGCTTAGCCATGCTGTAGCTGCTCCTGACTGCAAGCTGTCACTGCACCGCCCCTGCTGCGCTGTGACGCGGCGTGCCATTCCGCGCGGCGCACCGCTCCCTAAGCCATGGAGGCCCCTCTCCCCCTCCCCCCCCCACCTGGTGATGACCATCAGGATCTGCATGAAGCCCAGGTGCGGCAGCACAGCCAACTTCTCAGCAAGAGACATATCCACACCGACACCAACACCGCCTCCGCTGCCCATGCCACCGTCGACACCCATGAGCATCCCCGCATCGGCG
>NW_003307615.1:51516-53436 GCF_000143455.1 Volvox carteri f. nagariensis
CCGCCGCCCCCGGGGCGCCGGAGGCACCCGGCAGCGCCGAAGGCGCCGTCGGGCCGCCGGACGCGACACCGGAGCTTCCGCCGCCGCCTCCGGCAGCAGCCAGGCCGTCCTGCGCAATCCCCGCCATCTGGAGGTGCACCGGCAGCAGACGCTCCACAACCTCCCGAACGATAGCCTTCACCTCAGCAGCTCGGTTTACAGCGAATTGGCGCAGGGCCGCCTCCAGCCGGGCACAGCGGTGCAGACCCAGTACTACGGGCAGCAGCCGGTCGTGCAGCTGCTCACGGGCAGCCGCCAGCTCCGCCGCCAGCAGGGATGACGACCCGGCGGAGCGGAGGGAGGCCTCTCGGGACATGACGGTGGCTTCGGAGCCAGAGACCGAGGAGGAGGTGAGGGGACCGCCTGTGATACCGTTGCTGTCGGAGGGACTGAGAGCCAGGGGCGCCGCCGCAGCCGCCAGACCGAGCTCCTGTGCGGACTGCACGGTGAGCGGGGTTGGGCACGTGGGATGATAGGTGGCGGGAGGCCGGCGGGAATGAAATTGTAAGCATGAAAGGAGACGCTGGCGCTGGGGATTAGAGGCGACGGTTTGCATGACATAGGGGACTAACGAGACCTCTCTTGGTTTTCTGTATAACAAATTACATAGGGCAGCGGCACAGAAACTGCCGCTGCCGCCGCCACCATACCTCCCCTGACAGCCAGCTCCCAGTGGCACGTCCATGAACACGAAGAGGCGGATTGCGACAGCCTGCCCGCTCGTCTCCCCCTCCCCGCCCAACCTAAGTCAGTCCACACGTCGCGAGACCCCCCTCCACCCCTCCGGCCCCACAACCCCCCGCCCCCTTCCTCGGGCACCTCACCTCCGCTACCGCCCTCTCCAGCACCAGGTGCGCCTCCGTGTACATGGCCGCCCCCAGCATCTCCGCCTGCAACAGGGACTCCACCACGAGGCGGCTCTCCGCCAGCTGGGGGGGCAGACCACGGAAGGCCGCAACACCCGAGGAGGACAAACCCGTGGCGGCGTGGCTGAGGTTATCTAACAGCTCTAGAGCACCTGCGGGGATCCGGAAAAAAAGGGGAAGGAGGAGGACAGCGGACTCGCACATGAGATTGCTCTCATGTCAACTACGACCCAAGGGGGAGCCGGTCCCTCGTTCCGTACGAAGATGGTGCCTATCCGAGACGAAGATGGCGGAACCGTATGTAAGGAGCCAAAGGTCAAGTGGCAGAGGAGGGGGACGGACGAGAGTGAAGAGGAAGAAGAAGGCGGCAAGAAGGATGAGGAGGAGGGTGGCACGCTGTTTCTCATTTAGCCTCTCTCTGCGCCTCTCCTTTCCTCGTGTGCACACCACTTGGGCTCCTCTCCCTTTCGGCCCTTCTCCTCCCTCTGTCACAAAGCGCATACATACATACATACATACATACATACATACATACATACATACATACATACATACATACATACATACATATGTATGGATGAGACCAAGCTTGACTAAGCTGCTACTATGACCGTCGGCCAACCGCGGCCGTGGCCACCGACAGCGACCTCAATTGTTTGAGCGTAGTTATGGTTATCTAATTAGCCTGAAAATGTCGCAGAGGCGACCAGCAGTGGCTGTTAGCCGCGGCAATGTTCAAAATGGCCGCCAGCCGACCTCAGCCGCGAGACCGCAATCCATACCGACCAAAAAGATAAAGGCCGTCAGTGGCTTTTACGGAACAAATGAAGGCTTGGCTTTCTACAGAGCCACACTAGAACTGGAACCGATCGTGGTGACAGTCCGGTGGCCAGCGGGCTCAGATACGGGCGACATCATCGCGCAAATATACGGTCCATTAGGACTTCAAATTCTGGCAACAATTGGCCAAATCTTCCGCAGCAACCAGGAGTTCAACCGTTGNGGGAGGCCCTCG
>NW_003307615.1:54216-55013 GCF_000143455.1 Volvox carteri f. nagariensis
TTTTGGTGCTGGCGGAGCTGAGGGGAGAGGAGGACGCCCCCACAGATGTTCCTGCTCCAACGGGGGGGAATACACCTATGGCCACACAACAACCGGGGGATCCAGCAGCAGCAACAACATCCCCCGCAGCGAACCNCAATGGGATTTCTTCCACACCCACGGCCACGGCCGTGGAAGGAGCGCCGGCGGCAGCAGCACTGCCGGGGGCACCAGAAGCAGCAGCACTGGACCCAACCCCACCCCCCGCAGCGAACCCCAATGGGATTTCTTCCACACCCACGGCCACGGCCGTGAAAGGAGCGCCGGCGGCAGCAGCACTGCCGGGGGCACCAGAAGCAGCAGCACTGGACCCAACCCCACCCCCCGCAGCGAACCCCAATGGGATTTCATCCGCACCCACGGCCACGGCCGTGGAAGGAGCGCCGGCGACAGCAGCACTGCCGGGGGCACCAGAAGCAGTAGTACTGGACCTAACCCCACCCTCAGCGGCACCGGACCTCCATAAGGGGAAAGCATGCAAGCCCCGCAAGACCCAAGGAATAAAGAAAATCCGCAGGCCAGACCTGACGGGGGAAGCCAGGCGCACGTTCTTTCTGGCGCAAACAGCTGCAGCCCGAGCAGCCCGCAAACAATCCGCAGAACTGGCCCAGCGAACTAAGGACCAGAAGCGGCTGATCCATAAAACGTCTGCAGCGGAGAGACGCAGCGAGCTTATCCAGTCTGCCCGTAAGCAGAAGGCGAAAGGTGCCGAAGCCACCCAGGGGACCCAGGCCTCGGGGAGGGAGCTGGGGACTGCT
>NW_003307615.1:56976-57920 GCF_000143455.1 Volvox carteri f. nagariensis
GGATCGTGGGTTCCTCCTGGCAGCAATGGAGACCATGGGTGCAGGGTTCAGCTCTGCGCCTGGGTACGGCTGCTGCTGAGCGAAACGCGAGCCAGAGCGATGGTGAATGGCTACAAATCGAAGCTGGTGAACATGGAAGCAGGGGTACGGCAAGGGTGCCCCCTCGCACCCTTGCTCTACCTCTTCGTTGCTCAGGCCCTACAATGCTGGCTCCGGAGCCAAGACGTGGGGATCAAATTACAGCCAGCCGACTCACAACCAGTCACCGCGTGCCAATATGCGGATGACACGGAAGTGGCGCTGCAGGGTGAAGACTCAGTACCATCGTTCCTCCAGGCCATGGACACCTTTGCCCGGGCGTCTGGCCAACGCCTAAATCTCGACAAAGTGGAGCTGCTGTGGATTGGCCAATTAAACCAACAGCAGGCGCAACCTGCAACCCAGGCCGGGCCCCAATCAGCTGCCCCTCAGCAGGAGTCAATAGGAGGTCTCAAGGTGGTGACCACCGCCACCGCCCTGAACCTGCCAATTGACAACCAGCCATCCCCGCCACAGCCCGACTGGATGAAGAGACT
Organism: Volvox carteri f. nagariensis; assembly: GCF_000143455.1. Lineage (NCBI taxonomy): Eukaryota > Viridiplantae > Chlorophyta > Chlorophyceae > Chlamydomonadales > Volvocaceae > Volvox > Volvox carteri. Next base: position 57,552 of record NW_003307615.1, read on the forward strand.
CGGGGAAGCCAAGCGGCGACTGCAGCGGCTCTCCCGCTTCCCGCTATCAGCATTCGGTCGAGCCACAGCGGCATCGGTGTACGGAATGCAGACAGTCACCTGGCACATGGAGCATGGTGGGCCGCCCCCCAACCGTACGCTGGACGAAATAGAACGCCTAACGGCCCGCCTCGTCGACCGGCAGCAGGGCCCAGAAGACCCCGGCCGCCGTTTGACAGGNGTGCCTAAGGATCTCTTGACCGGCCACCCGTCGGCTGGAGGCTTTGGCCTGCTGCCCCTCCAGCAACACATCCAGGCTCGGCATGCGGTATGGGCTGTGCGCTTCATCATAGCGGCCCTCGGGCTATCTAACGCGTCATGTGGGCCAGG
>NW_003307615.1:60433-61755 GCF_000143455.1 Volvox carteri f. nagariensis
CACCCGCCCCCCGCGCTGTGCTTCGGCCCTGGGCCCCCNGGCTTTTCAGCCCACAGTGTAATCAACGTCATACATACATACATACATACATACATACATACATACATACATACATACATACATACATACATACATACATACATACATACATACATACATACATACATACATACATACATACATACATACATATATACATACATGCTGTAGACCAACAACCAGCCCCTGTCGCCCTGCAAGCCTCGTCCGGCCGACTTGTTACCAACCCCGCTCAGCTGCCCCAGGTGGTAGCCGACTTCTGGAAGGATGTGAGCAAGGCCCCGGACTTCATCTGCCCCCAGGCCCGCCAAGCCGTACTGAACTCCCTCACCGCAGCCAACATTAAGCTCCCGGCAGAGGCAGATGAACAGCTTGGAGCCAAAAAGATCACAGCCACCGAACTGCGGAAGGCACTCAAGAAGAGCGCACCTGGCAAGGCCCCAGGGTGGGATGGGATCCCGGCCGACATCTACAGGAAATTCTGGTCAGCCATAGGTAACACCATGGCAGGCCTGTTCACTGCCATTGGCATGACCGGGCAGGTGCCCGCAGGCTTCCTTGAAGGGATCATCACAGTGCTCTATAAAAAAGGCGACCCCAAGCTCCCAGGCAACTACCGCCCCATCACACTACTATGCTCGGACTACCGGCTCCTTGCTAAGGTACTGGCGAACCGCCTGGGCCCCGCCCTGGGACGGGTCATCACCCCCGAGCAATCCGCCTTCCTCCCCAAGCGCCTGATTGGGGCCAGCGTACTCTTCCTGCGCCACCTGTCACACCTCCTCCGCAAGCAGAACCGCCAAGGGCTTTTGGCATTCCTGGACTTTGCCAAAGCATACGATACAGTGGATCGCGGCTTTCTCCTAGCGGCCATGGAGGCGATGGGGGCAGGGCCACAGCTGTGTGCGTGGGTACGTCTGCTTCTGAGCGAAACCCGAGCCCGGGCGATGGTCAACGGGTACAAGTCCAGGCTGGTAGACATGGAGGCTGGTGTCCGGCAGGGCTGCCCCCTGGCGCCTCTGCTGTACCTCTTCGTCGCCCAAGCTCTCCAATGCTGGCTCCGGAGCCAGGAGGTGGGAATTAAGCTGCAACCGTCCGACCCAAATCCCGTCACCGCCTGCCAATATGCAGATGACACGGAAGTGACGTTGGATGGCGCGGAATCAGTTCCCTCCTTCCTACAGGCCATGGAAACATTTGCCCAGGCATCTGGCCAGCGACTTAATCTGGAGAAAGTGGAACTGCTATGGATTGGCCAGCAGCGACAGCAACAGCAGCAGCCG